>NC_053125.1:27363991-27663991 GCF_010015445.1 Perca fluviatilis | reverse complement strand
AGAATGTTAGTGGCTGGTAAAAGTTCTAAACTTACAAATATTTTTAATTACTAAATTAGTTCTTCCCTAAACAAGGTGTTGAATATTCTGTGTAATTGTAGCGTTGTCTATTACTAAAGACAACATGTAGCATCACAGACTTGCTTAAGTCTTACTCTGAAATGAAGTAAATCAGTAAACAGTAAAGCAGAAGTGACATAATATAAACTACCTTTCTTCTTCCTTTGTTTTTTAACAACAGCATATGTCACAAGGTCCGGATCACCGGCATTGTCACCATCAGACACTGAAAGAAACAGACACTTTCTCACAGCTGTTTCCATTGTTGAGCTGTATAATCATAATTAAAGGGGGTTGAATGTATTCTGCAACTATAGCATTATATCACTTAAAATATTACATAATTAAAACAACAGATTTTGCACAAACTTGGAAGTAGAAGCAGTATAATGTACCTTTCTCTTTTTTGTTTTTTGACAACAGCGTATGTTGCATTATGTGGATCAAGCGACACTGTCCTCTCCTGAATCTCAATAAGGAAAACGGACATTTATGCTGTATTTTATCTGAAAAACGTAATAATGGGCATAGATCTTTCATCGATATGCAGCATATAGCGTAGCATATAGGCTATATAGCAAAGACAGGGCGGGCGGGGCATAGCAAACCCACTTTAAAAAATCTGGCCTAACCTTATAAGACTGAACTTAAATTCCAGGGGCTCTCTAAAAGAAAAGTGCCAGTAAAGCAGTACAGCACAAAATGGATTAACATATCAGTTAAAACCTGCACAGGTATTAATGAACATAAATACACCATATGACATATTACATTGCAAACAAGTGTCTGAAAGAGTTGTAGCTAAAAAGAGAAATGGAAAGAAGACTTTATAACCAGGCCATTGAAGCTGTGAGACTTTAAAGTGAGTTTGTTAACATGCAGTCAATGTGTTAATATGTTAACATTTTGCATATGATGTTTGCCATGTTACGACTTGGCTTTTTCTCACCTGTAGGATCTGCAGGTGAGTGCGATCCTGGTGTTGGTTTTCCAGACGACAAACAGCCCAATACTGGAGAACAGAATAGACAAAATGCCATTGATAGAAAAACTAGAGAAGAACAGGAACGTGTACAGAATGAAGAGCAGAGGAGGTAAAAAAGCAGAGAAGAGAGATGTGAATCAATGAAGTAATTTACTGAAGTAAATATGTACAGGTAATTTCTGTGAGACAGTGTTTCTCTACCCCTGTGTTTCCTACAGAGAAGAAGTCCCATCACCAACAGCATCAGAGCCACCAACACAACAATCCAGAGCAGGGAGGGCAGATTGAAAGGACTGGAAGGACGGGTCTCTTCGTCGGCTGCTGGAATGGAGTTATTAAACATGCCTTCATCACCTTTACTTTCGTTTGAAACAGTCAGCCAACTCTGTGGTGATTCTCCAGCTCCAGAGATGCTGCACTTGTAGTGTCCTTCATCAGACTTGGAAACATTTTGGATGGTCATGTTGTTTGAATACCAGGTCCCGAGTTTGGATCCATCTTTGTAGAAATCAGCTATGTGATTTGACTGAGAATCCTTCTTTCTACAATAAAGACTCACGTTGTCTCCCTCCACAACAGGACTGGCAGGAACTTCCAGGATCACAGAACCAGCTGGTCAGTGTGAGAAAAACAGATTTTATGTTGAACATGTATGTTTAGTGGAAAACAACCAGTCTCTGAAAAGGGAAAAAAGGGACAATTCCTGTATTTGACATGAATTATATTGTTGAAAGGAACAGTAACCCTTAATTTTTAAAGGACTTTTCAAGCAGGAAATGGTTAAAAGGGAAATGAATAAATCAAACTAAGGGAAATGAAATTGCTTATCTATTCTGTTTAATTTTAAATATGGTATGTGTGCAATGTGGGATGGATGCATTCTTGTTTATTGCTTAACTTGAATTTATCTTTCTACATTGTAGTTTTACCCTGTGACCTTTGTTGTTTTTTAGTTCATATGACTGTATTTCAGTCATCCTCCTACTCAATATATACTGTATTTCACTTAGAAGTGAATTTTGTTCTGAAGTCAATATACAATTCTTCAAATTAAAAAATAAAACTTTAATTTGAATTTCAAGTGTACGGCTTTCTTCACCTCCTTCTCCTAACGCCAGCCTTTTAGAGAAAGTTAATGAAGTGCTAGAGAATATTTTATCACCATGAGTCTCTTAAGCCGTGCAGACACTGCACAGATGAAGCCCTACTTTAGCCCCAAATTTGTCTTCCCCAACAAACCGGACTAATTTCTACCTGAACAGTTGTCTGATGTGCAGTGTGAGGTCACAACGCGGGATTCCTTTATCTGATCCTTAAACTGGCTCTCGGACTATCAGTTGGATTTCTGGGAGCTCAGAAATTTGGGTACAGTTGTCTACATGGCTGCCTTCTACTTCAAGTGTAACAGACATCACACTTTGAAACTTTATCATAAAAAGTAGACACTTGTAATTTTTTAGGTGGCAAAAAAAGTTAGCAGCCAAGATTGCACATGGGTAATTCTTCATACTATTGTCCTAAATATGTCTCTTGACTTGCATTAAAATGTACTATTGTTGAAATGTAGAACTTTTTTCAAAATGCTAAAATGAATTTACTATGTCAAATAAACCAAAACTCTTATTTGCAAACATACGATTGATGGTGATGATGACAGCATTGCGTTTGTTCCCCTCTGCATCTTCACACCAGTACTCTCCACTGTGACGTTTAAAGGTGGGATAAATTGTGCAGGATGGTGCTGATGACTGCCAGGTGTAAGAATCTGTTGGACTTCTTTCATTGAGCCTCCTCATCACTCGCCATTCAGTCAAACCACCTAACTCTTGACAGATCACACTGACATTCTCATATTCAAAAAACTGCAGTCTGTCTGGAAGAACACGAGGAAAAGCAACATCTGAAACGGACACACAGAAAGTGAGCAATCAAATCAAACATTCAAGTTATCTCAGGACACTTTTCATATAGACATGGTCTAGACTACCATTTACAAAAAATACTAAAATCATTACATTAGTATTAACAGCATATAATTAAAACATCTACATTTTAAGGTACTCTTAGCGGTTTGTGGAGCAGCAGGTTAATTTGGTCTGCTTGTGTTCAGAGTACTGTGGTTACAATGTCATTATTACATATTTCAGCTTTCTTGGTCTCTTTGTTGCTAAGGTATAAACAAAAGACATTTCAGCAGTTAAAAATAAGATAATTATTCAGAATATCACACAGCTAAGCACAAACTGAGTGTTCAAGCTGAGTATGCAGCTAATCAGTTAAATCCAACTTACTAGTTTTCTGAGCAAAGTAACTGTGGTCAACTCTTACAAGCAGCAGGACCAACATGTCCATCCCTGGAGAGACACATGAAGAGAGCAGTTTGTCAAATAAAAACACAGATATTTGTCCACTGGCGCAAAAGGAAAGCTAAGAAAAATAGTGATACAAAGTGTCAGTACTCACACAGTCTTATGCAGAGAGCTGTGACCTCCATGCTGTCTTCCTGCTGACTGACTGAGCAACAGACTGAAATACAACACATGATGTACATCAGAACCTCCCCTTCCTGTCTGCATTATTTCTGGTTTAATAATGTCTATCTAGAAATATCTATGTGAGGCAGAACTGCTATAGTGCAGATAATATCACTGGTGTAATCCTAAAAAAAGACAAGTGTGCGTATTAGAGGTCAAAGACAGGTGGCTAACCTTGAAGGACAAATCCCGCAGGTTCACAAAATGAACCTAGGGGTTATTTACACATGGGTACCGAGTCACCGTTCTCTGGGATATGTTTTCATGCTAATCGTTGTGACCAGTTTATCATAAAACGCTATAACTATATAACGCCTTATGGTGTCGGGCCACGAGGTAAAAGTAAAAGAAATCGCTATTTCTATACCACTAACAAGGCTCAAAATAGCACCACACTTCAACCGTAGCATAATGAGGTCCTTACATCTAAACTGAAGCATTACGGACATTGTAAGTGTACAGACAGTTTATTAAAAAGATAGTTCAGAAAGACAGTACCTTTCACGTATACAGGCGGCGGACACTGCTGTCCTCAGAGACAGAGTCAACACTAATATATTAACCCTCTTGTTCTGTGTTATTTAAGTCCTGAAATCTGGTACAGATATACTTTGGTTAAGTATCTAACAGTACAACTTTGAACATTTTAGATTGCGTAAAAAAAAGCAAAATCGCTAGCATTGTGTTTCTTAAATGTCTTCCATTTGAATATCAGAGATACATATACTTGATTGTACTCTGTAGTTTCCGAGATACAGCCATATTCTCATCATGGGCCCTCTATCAAGTCTTTGGGTTTTTATGTTTTTATTCTGAAATATAGTAAAATATATAGAAAAAAACAGCTGTTCCATGTGACAAAAGAATAAATATAGTATGATAATGAAAATCCACTTTTTAGCTACTGATTTTGGAAGTTTCTTGTACTCAGACAAGCCCAGAGAAAACGTCCACCAAAGGAAATTCAAAATTTCAGTTCCGGGTACAAATGTGTTAAAAAAAGAAAAAAAAAGAAAAACAGAACTTTTATGGAGAGCGTCCTTCGTCCAGTTTGAATTATTGCTGGTTTAGTGCTGAATAATCAGAGCGAAAGAACCACGTTTTAATCGAAAACCCGATGTTCTCAATCTAAATCAATGAATAAACACATACCGTGTTTTTCTAGCAAAGATCCACGTTGTTCAGACTGAAGAGATGTTATAAACAGTTTTGAAACTAGCTGTGTGTTCACGAGGACCAATAACAAATACATAGTCTGTAACTGCCCATATGTTTTCTGATCTGATGCCCAGCCCACAGCAGCAGGTGGATAAACTCTGTGAGTGTCTTCAAAACTTTTGGAAATCAACATCACCATCAAAACCAGGGAAATATCATGTTTTGGGTAAAATATGGTTAAAAGAAAACACTGTTTTTGGCAGGAAAAGGGAAATGAGAAGTGACCTCTCTTGAGAACCGAGCAGTGTGGTTAAACCCTATCTTTTAAACAAAGATCTTAGAGCATGTGACCTCTGAAACAAAGGAAACCACATGTCCCACATGCGGCCTGATTGACCTTTTCAAACTAAGAGAATGCGACCTCCATGCAACTGTAAAAGCCTAAAAGTCACACCTCCATGAGAAAAGATGGCCGGAGGTCTAAAAGAACTACAGAAGTGTAGTTCACACCTACATGTCACCTTCAAGAACTCTGATTCCCTATTGGCCGGGGTCCTTGAATGCAGCAGGGGTCCGTGCCCAGGTGACCGGGGATATAAATACTCTGGTCACCCACTTCTCATTGTCATCCACTCCACGCAAGCTGCTAAAGGGTGCTCTCCTCTGTGCTTTTCGATTGCAACCCTGTTGCTGAATGAAGGGCGCGCAGTCAGTCAAACGGTATTCTAATTAAATAGTTTCATTTTCCGGATGAGTGGACTATTTCTGGTGTTCAGGAAACACCCTGGATCCTGTGGAAACATGCATCAGTGTTTCATCTCTGCACAATGAAGAAATCGGACAGAACTGGTTCTTCGCTGCCTTTGGAAAAGTAACCATTTTTTGCGTAAATCCCTGACAAGTGAGAGACAGATCCATTTTGTTTACCGCGGAGCATTTAGGACCAAACAAACGGGAACACACACAATAAGGATGCTGAAGTTTATGGGCAGAGATATATAGGTGTGTGTTATTAATGTCACTAACCGCTATTGCTGCAACTTGTTACTGCATTGAATGTGATTAATTAGTAAGTGTTACTGTTGCAAAGGTCTTACTATTAATATGATTGTGACCACCGAGTCCAATTTATTGCTGTGGAAAGTACTGGATCATGGTACTTGTTGATATACTGTATGTTGTGTTTGATACTGTAGATTATTGAAACTGTAATGCTACACTGCTATCTCCCGCCCGCGGAGAAGTTAGTTAATGTACAAGCGAGATAATCAACCTTCCATTCGACACTCAAACCACGGCCCCACGACGAAGGACTGTTACCTTCGTGGCCCTGCGTAGACAGAAGGATAGGTTATTATTGCCGCAAGAAGTCAGCTGTCGGCCCACAAGAGGCTGGATAAGAAACATTCCCCTCGTTAGACAACTTCTCAGACCCCTGCCATAACGTCAAGTTAGGTTACAGTCCTGCGTGAACGAGAAGATTGGTTATTATCACTCCCTCGAAGTCAAGATTCCAAGTGTCTTTCTTTCTTTAAAGTGTGCTTTGCTTTCCTCTTTACACACTAACCTACCACACACACGCATACACATACACAGATCAGCTGATGGTCACCCCATTGTCACCCGGTATTGCAACCAAGTTTCACTACCCGCCATCTTGGGGTTAAATAGCCTGTTTGTGTAGTTTGTCTTGAGTAGCCATTTTGTGCCTTTGCGCTAAAACTACGAAGAGCCTTACATCTTGAGGTTTCATCCGCCATCTTGATCTCGTGGCTTAGTTACCCACGTGATCACGTCACATCCCCTCTTTCTCTTTCACACACACACACACACACACACACACACACACACACACACACACACACACACACACACACACAGACACACGTTTACTTGTTCTTGCCTTTGTTGTAGTTGTAACAAGTAAATAGGTTTATTGATTGAATAACTATTGATTGACAATTCATAATTTGGAAGTTAAATAAATTCTATTACACTTTAAAGAGCAGTTGTTTGTGATTACTTGTGTGTATTTTGTAGTAACAGCTGGTTGAACAGGTCAGTGCTCGAATTTCACCCTTACCGTTCACTTTATAAAATTAAGAAGAAAGCTAGAATTAATCAAATTAATTAAGATCTGTATTTTCAAAAAGAACACCACCTATGAAACTTTGTTTTTACAGTTCAGTTATTGGTCCTTGATTCCAGGATGGTGTTGCCTCGCGAGACCGTCCTGATCTCGCGAGCTCCAGTTTTCCACTCGCAGATCAGCCTGGCATCTTGAGGTAAAGAAAGTTTGGAGCCATTCGCCAAACGACCGGGCCAATCAGCGTTGGTTTTGAGGTGGGTTAGGTGGTGATAGACAGATGGTTTATCCAATCAGCTAACCAGTATTTTCAGACAGCGGTAGCCCTAATTCTGTTAGCCGCTCGCTAATGCTTTTTCTCTTGGATCCTTCTTTTAGAATATGGTCCGGGAACCTGAAATGGTGCCTTTTATTCCTAAATTATTGTTACACATAGGTAAATATCCTTTACCGACATTGTTGTTCTGCTTGCTGAGCTAACAGGCTATGCTTTGCCTGCAGCAGCAGGGGGGCTTGTGGTTGTATTTTCATATGCTGTCGGGATCTGATTGGTTGATTTGGCCCGTCTATCACCAACATAGGTGATAGACAGATGGTTCATCCAATCAGCTAACCAGTATTTCCCCCCTTCCCAAAAAGTTCTGCAACGGAAAGTTCCCAGATGGATATGCCGAGCAAATGCGAGCCGATCCATCTCCGGCGAGTCAGGTTAAGGGTGGTGCCCCGTTTTGATTGTTTGTCAATTTGGTAAAGTTATGAATACACATATTCATAACTTTATTAATATTGATAAAACAACTTTGATAAATTGCCAATAATTGATTCTGTACCTTCCTAATCCCCAACATAGGTCAATCTCTTGACAATTTGATGACCTTTCCATCCACCCAAACCTTCTCACTATAAAGACATGAGGCTCTGGAACAATGTGACACTACTTGCTCCAGTCATATTTCACTCAGCCACTAGAGCTCTTTGCCAGTTAAATGTAAACATAAGTCCTTATAGGCGTTTTGCAGAAATGACTGATAGTGTTTGATATTTTTCTTGGGAAGATAGAACTTGTTTTCAAAATAAACCAGGAGAGTTCTCTCAAACTCTAAATCAGTACTTAATGTCTTGCTCAAACACTTAGAGACAGTTCTCACTTTTATAGATTTCTCAGGGGATTGACATAAATGCATGAAATGATCTTTGTATTGATGATAGTAGGATATGTTTATTACATAATAGAGAAAGTATCCTCCATCCTGCAGTATAAACATGTCAAAGTAGTCCTACTCTGCCCTCTGCAGTCATTCAGATACTTTCACTTCTGGGCTGCTAAACATTACAAAGATACCTGAAGTAACTGCTCTGTTTGTATTGTCCCAATGGCCTTTCATTACACCTGTAGGCTAAAGGACTTTATACGACTGAAATTTGCCTATCATGCAGCTGATAGGCTGATAAGCACACAAGTTAAACTTGAGACTTAAAAGGATGTTAATGTTCAGCTCAGTCTGTTTCCTGTTAGCAAGATATTCCAGTCAGTGTGTACATGTCCCTTGACATCTCCTGCCCCATGATAGGACGTTGCTAATGGAAACATATCTGTGGGGAGTGATTAGGTCAGAGTCTAGACACCAAACTCTAACTATGTTCTGTTGTTGTCAAAAACATTTGAAACGTGAGTTCTCTGACTGAAATAAATATACAGTAAATATACTGTAAATTTCTTTCGGGATGAATAAAGTATATATCTATGTATATATTGAAAACTCAAAAAGCCAGGTCTGCAGCACACAGGAAACAAAGTGAGCAACACCGACGACCAAAAGGACAAATCATTTTTATTTGATGACTTCGATCACTGCACTCCGAGTGGAGCTGAGTTGTTGACACACACGACAGGTACGCTATTTTAACATTCATTTTTGTTGTTTTCTTTTAACTATTAAACATTCATCATTGCTTATTTGTAAATGAAAATCATGGTTTCCTTCACACATGGGTACATTACCTCAATTGCAGTTATTTTGTTAACAGGTTTAAGTGGATTTGTTGCATAAAAAGATACAAAATGCAGTAAGTCAGGTTAAGATTCAACTTTACTTTATTATTGACTGGTTAACAAGCAATATAATTGTGATTATTTTTATTTTTTGCTTTTCCTGTCCATATGATCTATTCCTTTTTTTACATTTTGTTGCTTGTTTACAGAAAATAATTTTTCAGAAATCCAGTATGCCTCCTGTGTCACATGATCTGATGAAAAGTGAGTACTTTAGTTAATTGTTTATCATCATTTGTCATACAAACTAACACACACACACACACACAACAGTAAAACTTTAGTTTTCTTTGTCTATCATTACGCCTTTTTTAAACAACCACTGGTAGAAACCTAAGTCAAAAGGTTTCCTATTCTGGGGAGTGATTATTCAGATACACTTTGAATTGAGTGTTGATCCTACCATATGAGTTTACTATGTCTGCTCTCTCTCACTCCCAGGTGTTGCCTCCTCAGCAGGATTTACTTCTGACTGTATTCCCAAGGCTGTGGTGTGTGGTTCTGCTGGCCTGATTGTTGGTGTTCTAGCTGTTGTGTATAAATGTAAACGTAAGTCACAGCATGTTGTTGGTTACAGCAATAACATATTTTACTGCAAAACACCAACTCACTGTTGCTTTTATGCCAAGTACAGATGGAAACGGAAGTAGCAGTTCTATTTATCTATCACAGTTTTATTATATATTTTATTACCATTTTAGCTTCTGCACTATTTTATGTCTATATCTTGAATTCTCATTTAACTGTTTTTTTTCCTTTATACATTTTGAAAAGCATTGTTGGAAACAGCCTGAAAACATTACTTGTCTTACACACGTTTTTATCAAGACTTATTTGTGTTATACATCTTGTTTTACATGTTTTGTTGTGTGTGGACCCCAGGAAGAGTATCTGCTATTTTAGTGGCAGCTAATGGGGATTTGAATTTCATAGCCAACAAAGGCTTGACTGTAATTGTTGTGCCGATGAAGACAAATAGTGTTATGCAGCATTATTTACATGTATAAGTTATAAAAACTAACCGAGGGTTAATCATTTAAAATGTGAAAATATCTTTGACATTATTTAAAGTGATATTTCATTAGATTGCACATATTTTATTGTCATCAGTAAGTTGGTCCAAAATATTTGTAAATATTATTTTTCTCATTTGTCGTATATATCTTATGTCACAAGATACATTTTATCAGATAAAACAATTGTGATATGAATTACTATTTGCTTAACCCTTATAAACATTTCTATTTCTATTATTGAGAAGGCGGGAAAGCAGAGCTAGTGAAGAGAAACACACAGCTTCAAAAAGGAGTTGCTGAAGACAGAGGAAGAGCGAGGAGATGTGGTCAGCACACTGATGGAGTTGAAGACTGAACTGGAGAACCAGAGGGGTCGACTCAAAGAGCTCCTGGAGGAGGTGGAGGGGAGCGGGAAGTAAACAAGCAGAATCTCCAGGCTGTGGAGAAGGAAATAACAGAGCGAGAGGCGACGTTTGACAAACCAGAAGAACTACTAAGACGAAAAGAAGACCTACTGCGAGCCCAGTGGAAACTGGACCAGACAAAGAGAGATAATGAGAGACAGCTGCTCAACACAGAGAGACTGCTGGAGCCAATAGAGATCCAGGTTAATAAAATACACCAAAAGAAGGGAGTAGACTCCGGTACTCCGAGGGAAAAAAGTAAATATGTGTAACTAAAAGCCACTAAAAGTCTAAAGGATAAACTTAATTATTACTGTAGTATGCCAGGGAACGGCCTTAAATATAAAACTACAGATGAATTGATTCATGCTCCATTGCTTACTCAAGATACCGGATGAGAAGAATACCTTCATATGTTAAAATATTTTAAAATGCTTGATTTATTACAAACATTTTACTTGACTAAGTGAGTTTGTGGTGTGAACTTGTTACATGTTTGACATTACCATGTAAGAACATCAGTTTTAGCTCATCTTTTTAAAGGATCTGATGTATAAATGTTCTATATAAAATGCTTTTGCAATAATGTGTGCTGCTTTTGTTTCTGTATCATCCAATCTGTGGTCAGTTTATTTAGTGTGCAGCAGAGATTAAGAAATGTGTGAACATTTTGAACAAGCCTTCATCTCCTGAATGAAAAACAAATTCCAATCAACATGAAATGGTGAAGGGTGCTAAAGGAAGCAGACGCTCAGCTCCAGTTTACAGTGCGGAGACTGGCCTAAGATTAAATATTAACCAGTCAGTGCTGTTCACTCTAATATAAAAACCAGCAGCCTGCAACTCCTGACATCTATTGTGATGCAGTGTATTATATTTAGTTGTCTACATAATTGTAAATGCTGAACTTAAATGATTTCCTACAGCTGTGGATGGACCTTTTACAGTCTACTTAAGGATCAAAGAATGAAAGCCAAAAGGTCAGCAAACATGTCATAAGTACACTCCAGGACTGGCTACAATGCAAAACTACAGATGAATTCATGTATGCATGTTTGGACTTAAAAAAATAATTAAGTGTTGCTTGAAAATGAATGAACAATACAGTGTACAATATTAAAGCTGAAGTTCATTTATGATGGATGTTATAAAATCAACTAGATATAACGGATTGTATGCAGACAAAAATGTTTATGGGGATAAGATTTTTAATAACATATATGGGTGTTTATATAAGATGTCAGAGATAAACCATATGAACTGAGCTTCTTTGAGATTTGAATTGTTTGGCATTTAGTATTGTCACAGTTTTTTGTTCGAAATTGGTTGTTTTAGGTATTTAAAAAAATCTAAATAAAATCAAATCTAAAAAGCTTCTGTGGAAGTTTGTCTTTCTTCACTGTGAAACGTATCAGTGTTTGATTCTACTGTAAAGAATCGCAACTAAACACAACGTCATTGTTTTCTTGAAAGGAGGTTACTGCCAATTGTTACAAGTTATAGAAAAACATTTCAGCACTTTTAAAAACAGACATTAAAAAGTGTTTTACAGGATGAAGATCAGTAAAGAAGGAATGAAGACAAGAGCACATGTCACAAAATTTAAAGTTAGAAAATTAAGAAAATCCAAAGAAAACAACCAGGTTCAAGGATGGCTTTTTAAAAAGATTTTGTTTTGTTTTTCGGAGACTTTGTGAGATGCTGCTCCAAATTCAGAGAGCAACAACAGCTACATTAAAGATCCCTGCTTTAAAGATCTGAGGTCTGTCTCTGGACAGAGGGCACCGCCCTTCTGTTACAGAGAGGCAGATCATACAACGCCTTGTATGTCAAAAGTTAAAAGTGTTAAAATGTCTTAAAAGTGAGAGGGAGCCAGCAGGGTGTCGATAAAACTGGAGTAATGTGTGACTTCCTGCTGCAAAATGAGAACGTTTTAACGCTGTCAAAGAATATAATTATTTATGTAAAAGCTGCAGCACAAAGGCGGGAAAATCACAAGTCAACACACCTTACCTGATTACAGTTGACTGGGATCAAAGTACAAGGTATTTCATTTGAGGACTGTGATCGCCGTGCACAAAGTGGGTAGGGAAGCTTTTTTAACTCTTCTACATAAATTGCTCATTCTATTGAAGTTGTACAACTAATAAGTTTCTAACTCCAGTCTAAATATTATTGATTTGGAAAATGCACAATGAGTTTGTAGATTAAAAAGTCCAAACTAAAAAGATAAAAGTTTCAACAGCATGCATGCTGTCTGCAGCAAGCAGTTTCAGTTTTGTAGAAACATTACTCTTAACCCATTGTCATGTAAGTTATAATGTTTCTGTAAGTGACTTTAAGTCTCACATTATATTGTGTTTTATCTTTCCAGCTGCATCCAGTGCTACATATTATATTATCACTGTCATGCGTACCATCATCTCTGTTGTTGTTACTGCTGCAGCCTTGGCTACAGTGAATTGTAAGTCACAGTTTGATACACATATTTTAAAAACTTATGATCACATTATGGAAGTCTGGTTGTGTTGTACTGTATGGTTTATGTTGCTCTTTGGAATGAAAGGTTTGAGTGAATGTCTTATTGCTGCTGTTACGTTACTGTTTTTGCCCTCCCACATAAATTTGGACTGTTTTATTACAGTGCTGCTGTGCTTTTGTGTGCTGTTTGATTTTAGACTATTTCCCAAAAGATGAGAAAATGGACCATGCAGAGACAAATACACAGTTTCAACAGTCACAGAAGGAAAAAGAATTGGAAAATGTGCCCAACATATTGATGGAACAGGAGGAGTTTCGCACATCGACGAGGAAAATCCAACCACAATGTACAAAGGTAAAAGAGAGAGACTGACATTTTTCAGATGGTTTATGTGAACTGAATTCCTACACACTGTAAAGACAATGCTCAATTTGCTTTTTTGATAATGCAAAATGGCTGCATAAAAACACTAGCCTTATGGGAGAAAAACTTGCATAAGAGAGTAAAATCAACAAATAGCTATATGTTTATATAAACAGGGGCTTGCACCCTGCTAGGGGCGTTTGATGCATTTCCTTTCATCTCTCTACTTTTAACATACAGTATATTACATTTATTATGCCAATTCTTATTCAAAGCTGTTGTAGTCTTGTAGTGTGGAAGTAGGGACCCGATTGGCAGTAGCAAAGCGTAGTGGATGGCCTGGGGTGTTTGGTTTTAACCCTGTCTTGGATAGAGGAGGGCCTGAATCATTCACAGCACAGGAGGCAAGTACCAGTGACTTGAATTGTATTTGAGCAGCCACTTCAAATAATTTGGGTAGTTTGAAAACCAGCGGGCTGCTGTACACTTGATCAGCTGCAGAGCTGTGATGGCAAATGCATTCAATAAGTGCCAAAAAATAACTCAAAATAATTCTAAGAAAAGGAAAGTAGCTAATGTTTTTCTCTCACTCTTCTATTATTAAGTTTTCCTAATGACTAAACACCTGCGTAGAGAGGGTGTACATTACATGTCATGTCTTTAAAAGTATTAACTTATTTATAATCTTGCATTGCCAGCCCTATTGCCACAGGGCTGTGGATTAACATCTGGCTACACAATAGATACATTCAAAGACAGGAGGAGAAAGTTCTCTAGGTTGTTTGCGTTTCTTTAAACCAATCACAATCGACTTGGTGCGCTGCGCTAAGCGCAGACGCCACGGTGTCTCTGCAAAATAGTCCAAGGAAGGAACTTGTTTTGGTGGAATATATGCACCCTGCAAAAGAAAATGCCACATAAAATATGAAATGATGTTGACTGTTCACACATTACAGTAACATGAGCTATTTAAATTTGCTGGATGAATGGTCATTAGCTCTTACAAGTGTATCACCGTGAGTACTTTATCCACAGCAATCCCACCAATCGGTCCCAAAACGTCCCAGTTACAGAGAGCGAATGCGTAAACATATTCTTTGTAAATCTTTACAATCATTTCCTGAAAGAACCAAGCAGACCTGCATGATCCAAATATTCTTTATAAGTTGCCATTTTTGGCTTTTAGCTCAAATTTTATTTGTTGTTGTTCGAGTGAACAGAGTTTGAGAATGGCAACACACAGATTGGAAGGTGAGAGACATCCGGTGCGGGATGTGAGGCAATTATCCTGAAAATACTGTATACTTCCATTGATCCAGACTAACTTTGTTATTTAACTCCCACACTACCTCAGGTTTGACCTATCTACTGCAAACATCCTAACACATCAGTGCAATCTTAATACTTTGTGTCATGATTATTTTGCCTGTTCTATCAATACCACTTTTTTCTTCAATATTCCACACTCTTTCTGGAATTTACAGCTGGTTTATTTCTTTTAGAATCGCACAAAGCTGAACATGACAGATGGACTGTTCTTTGAACCTGCATTCATGGCCGTCAGTGGATCAATGCCCCTTGATACCGTCTTCATCCTTCTGCTGATACACACGTGTGGAGGTAGCAGTAGTATATGTTTTGTATTCGAATGGTCACGGGACATATTATCGGTCTTAAATTCACCCATAATGTGAAATATAGAACTTTTAAGTCAACTTCTAAAATTTAAAAATTGTAGTTTTTTTTAATTAGCTAAATGTCACATTTTATACATTTCCAAATCTGGCCCAATTACATTTGTAGTTACTACATAGGCCTAAATAAGAGTTTTGCATTAGTAAAGCGTGGTTCTGCACATGGCATCCTTTTAGCAAAGATCACAAAGATGCAACGAGCTCTGTAGAACCAAAACATGCATCTTAATTAGCAGCCATACCTGAAGATATTTGGACTTTTATTGGAAAGTGAATGGTGTGTTGTTCTGCTGTCATTTCAGCTGATTTGGTTGAATCCATTTCCACAGTGTGTCACCACATGAGCCTGGGTGGTGTCCTGGTTGATATGGCTTTAAGTTTGATTATAGCTGCTTATGGCATGTACAGATGGAAACGTAAGTCCCAGTTCTATTTCGCTATAACAGTTTTATTATATATTTTATTCCCATTTTAACTTCTGCACTATTTTATGTCTATATCTTGGATTCTCAGTTTAATGTTTTTTCCTTTATATATTTTGAAGCAGCATTGTTGGAAACAGCCTGAAAGATTACTTGTCTTACACACTTTTTTTATCTAGAGTTATTTGTGTTATATGTCTTGCTTTACATGTTTTTTGTTATGTTTTGTGTGTGGACCCCAGGAAGAGCATCTGCTATTTTAGTGGCAGCTAATGGGGATCCGAATTTCATAGCCAAAAAAGGCTTGACTGTAATATGTGTGCCGATGAAGACAAATAAAGTGTTATGCAGCATTATTTACATGTATGTTATAAAAACTAACCAAGGTTAATCATTTAAATAACTCACCGTTCGCCGACTCGGCTGAACTACACTTTGTAAACTGATTGATTGCCTGGTCCCCAACCGTTGCAGTAGCGGGTTAGCAAGGGTTAGCAGGCGTTGTGCGGCGTTAGCCAGGACTAGCCAGGACCAGTCAAGATCAGTTTACTGGCTGTGTCTCAATTGTTTTTGCGAGCAACCAACTCTGGTACTCCAGCTATATAATTCAATGTGAGTACACAAATGTTGAAATGACATAAAATGCCCGTCCCTAGTGGCTGTAACAAATTACCTGTTCAGGAGGAAATAAGCCAACTCTGCATCCTTTTGGGCTCTAAGCTGTCTCCATCTTTCAAATACATCTCCAATATTTACCAGGGGTTTGTTACGTCTCTGGTCACGCAACTGTTAGAAACATGCCTTTTTCTGTCTCTGAATCTGTCTCTGTTGATCCTGTTCATTTGTTTGCTGCTTTCATGGCTGTACTACCGTTACAGCTGTAGCGTGCTGGGTTTACGATATATCTGGCAACCCGGCCTGGCTGTCAAACTGGGCAGTTGATAACAACACACAGGCCAAAACATAAACATAAATTCCGTCACGGAATGTAAAAAGAAAAAATATTGACATTAGCATTGTTGTCAGAAAAGATAGTATTTCAGCTCATTTTCCTTAATATCCGATGAGGCATTGGTGTTATTTTTGGATTTATTACAGTACATATATTACATATTGGACCTTTAATTATTTTTGTTTAGTCCAAGCATGCATACATGAATTCATCTGTAGTTTTGCATTGAAGCCACTTCCATGGTGTATTAATGACATGTTTGCTGACTTTTGGTGACTTTGATTTGCTCTGAATGCTTTGTGTCTGCTTGGCTAATCTACCCAGATTTGAACATTAAAAAGTTCAAACTAAATAGATAAAATGTTTAAACATTCATTCTATTCAGCTGAAACTCTATTGACTCCACCAATTACTTTTATTTATATTCTGTCTTTCATAATTTCTTTGTCTTGTCAATTTTCCACTCAGCATTTAAAAGGTTGTCCTTTTCTATTAATAATCCCTCTGGTTTGTCAAATAACTTTCTCTCTCTCTGTTATTTCCTTCTCCACTGACTGAAGCTTCCTCTTGTTCTCCTCCTTCTCTGTCTCCACTTCTTCATGTTGTTCTTTGAGTTGATCTCTCATCTCCTCCAGTCCTCCAGTCCTCTGGCAGTCCTTTGTTCCTGTAGTGTGGTAACCATCTTTTCCTGTTCTCCTGTCATCTTTTGTAATTCATTTTCACGCAATACAATTTTCTTCTGCAACTCAGCTTTATCCCCTGTTGTGGAAAAAAAGAACTATGAACATAGAAACAATGAAACCAAATAAAGTGTCATTAAACGGCCAACAATATTTCCTTAAAGTACAGACTGATAGCATTTTATACCAAGAGGAGATATTTAAAAAAAAGTATTGTATGTTTTGAATTAATTATGTGATGGAAGTAAAATCATTGATAATATGGCCCTATTTTTTTTTTTTTAAGATTATTTCTTGGGCCTTTTTAGGCCTTTATTGAAAGGACAGCTGAAGAAATTAAAGCGGGGAGAGGGGGAATGACACCCAGCAAAGGGCTGCAGGTTGGAGTCGAACCCGTGCCCACTGGGTCGAGGAGTAAAATTCTATATATGGGTGCCTGCTCCACCAACTGAGCTAACGATCTAAGGTGCTTGTAGGGCATGTACAAATCCACTATAAAATGCTAGTTTAATGGCGGAAAATAGTGTCAGTGCGCCAGGCGCACGGTTCAAAATGGTTCTACGTAGTTTCTTAATTAATTTACAGGTGTGTTTCTGGCATAACATGCAATAAACCAATCCAAGTGTCATCTCCCATTCACTTTAAAAGCCAGGCGCGTTTGTACCTTGGCACATTGCTGTTATGGAGGATTTGCTAAGCAGTAATGAGAGATTTTCAGAAGTAGAAACTGATGTGCTCATGCGTGAAGTGAAAGTGCGTGAGCAGATCATATAATACTATTTCACATTCTTATATTTTTATTTTTAATCTTCTGCATGTTTGTGTGCTGCTGAGTGTGCACCTAGGTGCATTTTACTAATGCACTGTTAAAATAACCATGAAATGCTGCGTTATTGACTTCAGACCAAGTTTTTGTTGGTCAATAGCGCAATCACTTTCTGCTGCCTCAAGATAGCTATACGCCAAGAATGCACCTGAACACACCTCCCTGTAAGACCAGCACACCTATGATCGCACAGATGGGGGCAGGTGCATTTGCTATTTACATGACGTGGGCACGGGACGATCTTAAACTGGCAAAGACACTTGTGCAGGTTTGTATGAACATCTGCTTGTTATATTTGTATACTAGTAAAACTTTGAAGTATCAAACATTTTGAGAATGCCTGCTTTTACGCTTTGATCCTTAAGTAGAATGTAAAAAGTCCATCCACAGCTGTAGGAAATCATTTAAGTCCAGTGTTTACAATTATGTAGAAAACTAAATATAATACAATGCAAACAACATCACACTAGATGTCAGGAGTTGCAGGCTGCTGGTTTGTATTTATTTATTTATTTATAAACATTTATTTATAACATTTATTAGAGGATCAACCCCATGAGATGCAACATCTCGTTTTCATGGGGGTCCTCCGGATCATGTACAGAGCAACAGAACAGCAGAACAACAGAGTAGATACAAACAAATAGGAAAACAAATAAAAAATAAAAAAAAATAAAAAAATACAGAAAAACAAACATAATAAAAAACACACATGCACACTCTACACACACATAAGCTCTCAATAATATCCCTACCCCCATCCCTATCACATGTAGAATGTCTGAAAAACGACTAATTTAACATATAACACAATATTCCCACATATAACTGACAAAGTTGACATCACAATGGACATTTATGTACATAAGCTCATTCATATATAGCCTACACACATACATTACATGACACATATTAATTACAAATCTGAAAATCTAGAAACATAGACAAGTATTCTGAAGATGTGTTAACAGAGCAGTTCGGAACAGAGGAAAAGACGTAAGCGAGCGAATAGATGCAGGAAGGCAGTTCCAGTCACAAGGAGCTCTAACACAGAAAGCTTACTTCCCAACTTCTCTATTTACTCTAGGGACAGTAAAGAAGATCTGTCCATTGTGACGAAGGCTATATTGTGAACTGTAAGGCACTAAATATTGCGATAAATAATATGGATATTGAAAGTAAATACATTTAAAAGTGAACTGAAGCCAATGATATTTTCTTCTGGCTGAGGGTGCAAGCCAGGACAGCTGTTCATACATTACACAATGATGTGTCCTATAGGGGCAGCAAAGGACGAATCAGCACAGGCTGTTGTATATCACATCAAGAGAATGTAGACAAGTGGCCGTAGTGTTAGCATATATAATATCTGCATAGTCCAGAATAGGTAGCAATAGGTAGTTTTTATATTAGAGTGAACAGCACTGACTGGTTAATATTTAATCTTAGGCCAGTCTCCGAACTGTACACTGGAGCTGAGCGTCTGCTTCCTTTAGCACCCTTCACCATTTCATGTTGATTGGAATTTGTTTTTCATTCAGGAGATGAAGGCTTGTACAAAATGTTCACACATTTCTTACTCTCTGCTGCACACTAAATCAACTGACCACAGACCGGATGATACAGAAACAAAAGCGGCACACATTCATTGCAAAAAGCATTTTATATAGCAAATGTACATATGTTTGTATAAAAAAGTAAAAAAAAAGACAAGTTAAAATAGATTTTTTTACATGGTAATGTCAAACATGTAACAAGTTCACACCACAATCTTACTTAGTCAAGTAAAATGTTTGTAATAAATCAAGCATTTTAAAATGTCTAAACCTATAAAGGCATTCTTCTCATCCGGTATCTTGAGTAAGGAATGGAGCATGAATCAATTCATCTGTAGTATTATATTAAAGGCCGTTCCCTGGAGTACTACAGTAATAATTTGCTCCATAAAAAAAGTTTCTTTTAGAGACTTTTGGTGGCTTTAAGTTACACTTAGTTACTTTTTTCCCTCCGAGTACTTTACCCAAAGTCTACTTCCTTCTTTCGGTGTAATTTATTAACCTGGATCTCTATTGCCTCCAGCAGTCTCTCTGTGTTGAGCAGCTGTCTCTCATTATCTTTCTTTGTCTGGTCCAGTTTCCACTGGGCCCGCAGTAGGTCTTCCTTTCGTCTTAGTAGTTCCTCCGGTTTGTCAAACGTCGCCTCTCGCTCTGTTATTTCCTTCTCCACAGCCTGGAGATTCTGCTTGTTTACTTCCCGCTCCCCCTCCACCTCCTCCAGGAGCTCTTTGAGTCGACCCCTCTGGTTCTCCAGTTCAGTCTTCAACTCCATCAGTGTGCTGACGACATCTTCTCCGTCTTCCTCTGTCTTCAGCAACTCCTTTTGAAGTTGTGCGATTCTCTTCACCAACTCTGCTTTCTCGCCTTCTCAATAATAGAAACAGAAATGTTCATAAGAGTTAAGCAAATAGTCATTCATATTACAATTGTTTTATCTGATAGAATTTGGCTTGTGACATTAGATATATATGACAAATGAGACAAAAAAAAATAACTTGGACTAACTTAGTGATGGCAACAAAATCTGTGGAGTCTCATGAAATATCACTTTAAATAATAAAGATATTTTCACATTTTAAAGCCCCTAGAGGGGCTGTTAATCGGGAAGAGAGGACTGTGAGTTTGCAGTGTGTTTAGCGATTGTTGCTGTAATTCTAAGCCAATGAAGTGTGTTCAGACGGCAAGGTAGTGGTATTTTAGCGGTTCCTATTGTAATTCTAAGCTGAGGAAGTGTGCCTGTCTGGCTTGTGGAGTTGACGTGGGGTTTTTGGCAGTTCCTACTGTAATTCTAAGCCGAAAAAGTTTGTCTGTCAGTTGGGTACAGAGCTCCGTGTGAGCACGGGCTTTAATGATCAATGTCAATATAGCCAGCATCTACCGTTAGCTACTCCGCTGTGCTGTGGAGTAATGTCTGACTATGTGAGACAATCATCTAGCAACATAGTTGTGGATGCTGTGGTCTCAGCCTGGCAACCTCCGTGAACTTCAAGTCTGGGGAGGAGGGGGCGGGGGAGACAACTCTCTCCAGTATTTTGAATTTGTACTGCAGTAACTTTTTTAAACACTAGCTGTCAGTATTACATATTGGACCTGTAGCTTCAAATAGTATGAAACAGTGTACAGTTTTAAAGGGGGTGTATTATCACTAGGTGCAGCTGAAGTTCATGTATGATGGATGTTATAAAATCAAATAGATATAACTGATTGTATGCAGACAAAAAATCTGTATGGGGATAAGATTTTTAATAACATATATGGGTGTTTATATAAGGTGTCAGAGATAAACCGTATGAACTGAGCTTTGAGATTTGATTTGTTTGGCATTCAGTATTGTCACTGTTTTTTGTTTGGAATTAGCTGATTGTTGTAAGTATTTTGAAAATCTAAATAAAATAAAATCTAAAAAGCTGTGGAAGTTTGTATTTTTTCACTGTGAAACATATCACTGTTTGATTCTACTGTAAATAATATGAATCACAACTAAACCCAACTTCCTTGTTTTTTGGACAGGAGGTTACTTCCTAACTGTTAAAGCTATAGAAAAAAGTTTCAGCACTTTTAAAAACAGACGTTACAAAGTGTTTTACAGGATGAAGATCAGCAAAAGAAGGAATGAAGACAAGAGCACATGTCACAAAATTTAAAGTTAGAAAATTAAGAAAATCCAAAGAAAACAACCAGGTTCAAGGATGCCTTTATAAAAATATTTTGTTTTGTTTTTCGAAGACTTTATGAGATGCTGCTCCAAATTCAAGGAGCAACAACAGCTACATTAAAGATCCCTGCTTTAAAGACCTGAGGTCTATCTCTGGACAGAGGGCACCGCCCTTCAATTACAGAGAGGCAGATCATGCAACGCCTTGTATGTCAAAAGTTAACATTTAAACCAAAAAAAAGGGGAGGAAAAAAAAAAAAAAAAAAAAAAAAAAAAGAAGATTTTTTTTTTTTTAGAAAAAAAATAAAAATGTTAAAAAAAAAAAAAAAAAAAAAAACAAAAAAAAAAAAAACAAGTCAACACACCTTACCTGATTACAGTTGACTGGGATCAAAGTACAAGATATTTTATGTGAGGACTGTGATCGCCGTGGAGACTGTTAAGCACAAAGTGGGTAGGGAAGCTTTTGTAAATTCAACTCTTCTACATACATTGCTCATTCTAGTTGTACAACAAATGTGTGTTTTAGAAAGTGCACAATGATTTTGTAGATTAAAAAGTCCAAACTAAATAGGTAAAACATTTAAACAGCATGCATACTGTCTGCAGCAGCAAGCAGTTTCAGTTTTATATCACAGAAACATTACTCTTAACCCATTGTCATGTAAGTTGTAATGTTTCTGTAAGTGACTTTAAGTGCCACATTGTATTGTGTTTTATCTTTCCAGCTGATTGACATCCAGTGCTACATATTGTATCATCGCTGTCATGCGTACCGTCATCTCTGTTGCAGCTGCTGCTGCTGTTCTAGCCTTGTTGTCTACAATGAATTGTAAGTCACAGTTTGATACACATATTTGAAATACTTGTGATCACATTATGGAAGTATTGTTGTGCTGTACTGTATGGTTTATGTTGCTCTTTGGAATGAAAGGCTTGAGTGAATGCCTTCCCACATAAATATGGACTGTTATTACAATGCTGCTGTGCTTTTGTGTGCTGTTTTTTTTTTACTATTTCCCAAAAGATGAGAAAATGGTCAATGCAGAGACAAATCCACAGATTCAACAGTCACATAAGGAAAAAGAATTGGAAAATGTGCCCAAAATATTGATGGAACTGGAGAAGGAGCTCATGTACATGAACAGGAAAATCCAATCACAATGTACAAAGTTAAAAGAGACAGACTGAACATTTTGCAGATGTTTTATATGAACTGAATTCCTATACATTGTAAAGACAATGCCCAATTTCCTTTTTGATAATGCAAATTAGTTGCATAAAAACACCAGTCTTATTAGAGAAAAAGTTGCAAAAGAGAGCAAATTGGACCAATTGCTTCATGTTTGAATAAATTGAGGTTTGCGCCGTGCTGGGGGACCTTTGATGCATTTCCTTTCATCTCTCTACTTTCAACATACAGTTCATTGCATTTATTTTGCCAATATTCTTATTCAAAGCTGTTTCCTTTAATCATGTAGGTACAACCCAAGAACTGCAAGAACCACGCATGTATATCAACTTCATCAGATATGCTGAACTGCTTCTAGTACTACATTTAGAAACAACTTTTGTTATCTTATGGAAGATGTGTAGAGTGTATGCTAACATAATGTCAGTGGGAGCTCGTTCCTCCATTGAGGAGCCAGGACAACAAACAGTCATGACTTTGTTAAGTGGTAGCTGGGCCCTCTCGTAGTGTGGGAGTAGCGACCCGATTGTCACTAGCAGAGTGTAGTGGATGGCCTTGGGTGTTTGGTTTTAACCACGTCCTGGATATAGGAGGGCCTCAATCATTCACAGCACGGTAGGGAAGTACCAGTGACTTGAAAGGTATTTGAGCGGCCACTTCTAATAATTTGGGTAGGTTGAAGACCAGCGGAGCTGCTTTGTACTTGAGGTCAGAGCTGTGATGGCAAATGCATTCAATAAGTGCCAAAAAATAACTCAAAATAATTCTAATAAAGATTAAGTAACTTTTTTTCTCTGACTCTTCCATTATTAAGTTATCTCATCGGTCTAACCCTTCCACCAGTAACTAAGGAATGACTAAACACCTGCGTAGAGAGGTGGTGCACATAACATGTACATGACTTTAAAAGTATTAACTAACTTGTAATAATAATAATAATAATAATAAATTGAATTTATATAGCGCTTTTCATGGACTCAAAGTCGCTTTACAGGGCAGGGTAGATTATAAAAACATAACAAAACAAAACGAGCAAACAAAACAAGTAGAACAAAACAAGATACAGATGAAAAAGGGAGGGGGCAGGTGGACTATGGGTAGGCTGAGGTGAAGAGATGGGTCTTGAGGCGGGACTGGAAGATGGTGAGGGACTCAGAGGTGCGGATCTCTTGGGGGAGGGGTAGTTCCACAGCCTGGGAGCTGCTCTGGAGAAGGCTCTGTCCCAAAAACAGCGCAGGTTGGACTTTTGGATGGAAGAGAGCCGGCTGGAGGTGGATCTGAGGGACCTGTGAGGGTTGGTAGGGGAGAGGAGGTCAGTGAGGTATGAGGGGGCCAGATGGTGGAGGGCTTTGTAGGTGAGGACCAGGATTTTGTAGGTGATCCGGTGGGAAATAGGAAGCCAGTGGAGTTGTTTTAGGACTGGAGTGATGTGGTGCCAGGATTTGGAGCAGGTAATGAGGCTGGGCGGCTGAGTTCTGGACCAGTTGGAGTCGGTTGATGTTGGTAGAGCTGATGCCGGAGGAGAGTGAGTTGCAGTAGTCCAGTCGGGAGGAGATAGCGCGTGAATGAGTCTTTCAGCAGCGGGGGGTGTGAGAGAGGGTCTGATTTTGGCGATGGCGGAGGTGAAAGAAGGAGGTTTTAATGACTTGACGGATGTGAGGCTCAAAGGGAGAGGGTGGAATCAAAGATAACGCCAAGGTTGCCGGGACCTGGGGAGATGGGGGGACAATGGGCGCGTCGATGGTGATAGTGGGGTTATTGGTTTTGCTGAGTGTGGATTTGGAGCCGATCAGAAGGAATTCTGTTTTGTCGCTGTTGAGTTTGAGGAAGTTGTGTTGCATCCAGGTTTTAATAGCTGACAGACAGGAGTTGATGTGGGAGAGGGAGGATTGTGGGGGGATTTGGTGCTGAGGTAGATCTGGGTGGCGTCAGCATATCAGTGGAAGTCCAGGTTGAAGTGGCGGAGTATCTGACCAAGAGGGAGGATGTAGATGATGAAGAGGAGGGGGCCAAGTACGGAGCCTTGGGGAACACCTTGAGTGACTGTGGCTGTGGCAGAGGTGTGGTTGTGGAGGAGAGTGAAATGGGATCTGTTGGAAAAGTGGGAGTGGAGCCAGCTGAGTGCAGTACCTTCGATACCGGGTCTTTGAGTGTGGTAAGCAGGATGTTATGGCTCACAGTATCGAGGGGGCTGCACCTCAGGTCGAGGAGGTGAGGATGTTGAGGGAACCGGTGTCAGCAAAGGTGAGGAGGTCGTTGAGGACTTTGAGGAGAGCGGTTTTCTGTGCTGTGTAGGGGGCAAAAACCAGATTGGAGAGGTTTGAATAGGTTATTGGCATGAAGATGGGTTTGAAGTTGTGAGGCAACTATGTTCCAGGGTTTTAGACAGAAAGGGGAGGTTGGATGTTGGGCTGTAGTTGTTGAGAGAGGAGGGATCCAGTTTTTAAGGATTGGGGTGACAGCGGCAGTTTTGAAAGCAGAGGGGACAGTTCCAAGGGACAGTGAGGAGTTGAAGAGGTTAGTGAGGTAGGGGCATAGGACCGGGAGGCAGGACTTCAGAAGTGGAGTAGGGAGGGGGTCAGGGGAGCAGGTAGTGGGTTTGGAAGAGCTGATGACTTTGGAGATTTCGGAGGGAGTGACTGGGTCAAACTGGGAGAGGAGGAAGTGTGGAGGAGGGGTCGGGAGGTCTGGAGGGATGGGGAGAGGAGGGTCCAAGGTAGGTGCTGGAGTAGATCCTGGGAGGTCAGATACAGGGGATAGAGATTTGTAAATGAGATTGATTTTGTCAGTGAAAAAGTGGAGGAATGAGTTGCAGAGATCCCGAGTAGAGGTAAGGAGGTTGTTGGTCCCGGAGGCTTGATGAGGTTGTTCAATGTGGAGAAGAGGGTTCTGGGGGTTTTGGCAGGGGTCGGTGAGGATGGTGGAGAGGTAGGCAGATTTGGCAGCAATGAGGGCATCTTTGTAGGCGATGAGATGGGATTTATAGGCTTCATGATGGACTGTGAGGGATCATTTCTTTGTCAGATGTTCAAGTTGGCCGCCAGTTTGTTTCATTTCCGGAGTGCAGGTGTGTACCCAGGGTGAAGAGGTGTTAAAAGTGACGAGTTTTGTTTTGAGGGGGCCAGGGTGTTGAGGGAGTAGACAAGGTGGAGTTGAGGTGGTCTGTGAGGTCATCGGGCGAGGTGAGGGTTGAGTCCAGGTGGAGAGTGGTGGAGAGCAGGTCAGAGAGAGGGTGGGGATTGATAGATTTGAGGTTGCCGGAAGGTGATTTCTCTGAGGGGGGGGGGGGGTGGGGTTGGAGAAGGGATGGTGAACCGTATTAGTTTGTGGTCAGAGAGGGGAAAGAGGCATGGATGGAGGTCGAGCACTGGTTGGTTGGTGGAGCAGACCAGGTCGGAGGATGTGTCCTTTTTCATGGGTGGGGAATGTGACATGTTGGGTGAGAGAGAAGTTATCCAGTAAAATGTTGAATTCTGATGAGAGCTTGCAGGTGGGGGAGTCCATGTGGATGTTTAAGTCACCGAGTAGCAGGCGGTGAAAGAGAGATGAGGCTAGTGTGAGGGGTTCAGTAAAATCGAGAGGAAGGAAGGGGATTTGGTTTAGGTGGCCGGTAAATGAGGATGACTGTCATGGAAGGAAAGAGTTTTGAAGGCGAGATATTCAAACGATGATACTGAGGGGAGGGTGAGTTCTGTGATCCGGAAGTTCTGATTGAAAATGACGGCGAGGCCACCTCCACGGTGGGAGGGGCGGGGGTTTGCAGATGTAGTTGTAGCCAGGGGGATGCTTGGTTGAGGGAGAAGAAGTCATTGGGTTGTTGCCAGGTTTCGGTGAGCAGAAGGGAGTCAAGAGTGTTGTCGAGGATTAGTTCATGGAGGGCAGGGGCTTTATTGTTGAGCGCCGTCGGGTGTTGAGGAGGGCAAAGTTGGCATGGTGAGAGGGTGGTGGGATGGGGGCCAGGCTGGAGAAATCTGAGGTTGTCCCGGTTAGCAGTGCGTGTGGTCGTTGGGGGTGGGGGGGTATTGCAGTTGAGGGGGGACAGTGAGCCGATTAGCAAATGATTGGGGAGTATGATTGAGTGTATGTGAAGTGGGGAAAGCACTGTAGTCTGGTCCGGGTTTTCTGTGTAGCCTGATGATGCGTTCAGCCCTATGTGAACCAGTGGGTGAAGCAATCTGATGATGTGGGACAGGTGCAACAGAGCGTGCAGGTGACCAGATGGATGGAATGGATTGTCCGTGGTGGAAGAAAACAAACTTGCGACGAGAGCCTCTGTGGATGTAACGGGGTCGACGTAGAAGTCCCGGAAGCGTTTGATGACTGGGATGCAGGATTGAATGGAGGAGTAGCGAATTGGACCAGTTGCAGAGTTGAATATTTGATCATGATGCCGAGTGGAGGGACTGAGAGCTCCGTGATAGTGGTTAGCCGTAGGCTAGGAGCACAGAGGTGGAGGTGGAGATGGATGAATGAGGTGATTGCCAAAATGATCCACGACATGACCGAAGGAGAGGAATGTCGTGTGTGTTCCGCGGCTTCGTGGCTCGCATCTGGTGGAGGTTGCCTATGAGGAGGAGGTCAGCAATCCGGGTTAGTCGCCGTAGCAGCTAGGAATTAGCCGCCACGCGCGTTTGGTGAACGGGGGCAGCTAGCTAGCGGCTAACCGGCAAGGCAAGAGTCCGGTCAAGGAGCCCAGGCAGCTTCGGGAACCAGCAGAGAGACTGTCCAGAGGTACAGAGGCTGTCCAGAGGTAGGGGGTACAGCGAACACAAACACAAGAGAATAGCAGACGAATAGCAGATGAATAGCAGATGAATAGCAGACGGAGAAGCGGCGAATAACCAGCGCCAGCGTCCTCTCACGTCCAGTTTTTTAATGTAATTTTTATGTAATCTCACATTGCCAACCCTATTTCCACAGCGCTGTGGATTAACATCTGGATACACAACAGATACATTCCAGGACAGGAGAAAAAAGTTCTCTGGGTTGTTTGCATTTCTTTAAACCAATCACAATCGAATTGAGCAGCGCTAAGCTCCGGATGGAGCCATGGCGGCTCTGCAAAATAGTCTCAGGAAGTAACTTGTTTTGGTGGAACATATGCACGCTGCAAAAGAAAACGCCACATACAATATTAAATGAAGTTAACTGTTCACACAATACAGTAACATGAGCTATTTAAATTAGCAGATACATGGTTAAACCTCATTAGCTCTTACCATGTATCACTGTGAGTACTTCGTCCACAGCAATCCCACCAATCAGTCCCAAAACGTCCCAGTTAGAGAGGAAATGCCAAAACATATTCTAGAACCAAGCAGACCAGCCTTATTGCACGATCCAAATTTTCTTTAAAAGTTGCCATTTTCGGCATTTAGCTTGCTAGCTTGAAGTTTGTTGTTGTTTGTCGAAGCGAACAGAGTTTGAGAATAGCAACACACAGATTGGAAGGTGAGAGACATCCGATGCGTGATGTGAGGCAATTATCCTGAAACTACTGTGTACTTCCATTGATCCAGACTACCTTGTAAGTTGTAATTAACTTTTATCTTGGTTATTTAACTCCTATACTACCTTATGTTTGACCTATCTACTGCAAACATCCTAACACATCATTGCCGTCTGATTACTTTGTGTCATGACTATTTTGCCTGTTATATCAATACCACTTTTTTCTTCAATATTCCACACTCTTTCTGGGATTTACAGCTGGTTCATTTCTTTTTTTTAGAATCCCACAAAGCTGAACGTGACAGATGGACTGTTCTTTGAACCTGCATTCACGCCCGTCAGTGGATCAATGCCCCTTGACACCGTCTTCATCCTTCTGCTGATACACACATGTGGAGGTAACTAACACTTATTTTGGGGTCAGTAGTAGCAGTAGTATTTGTTTTGTACTCGAATGTTCACAGGTTGTTTTATCAGTCTTAAATTCACCCATAATGATAAATATAAAAACTTACTTACAACTTACTTAAAAATTGTAATTTTGAATTAGCTAAATGTCACATTTTCTACATTTCCAAATCTGGCCCAATTACATTTGTAGTTACTACAAAGGCCTAAATAAGAGTTTTGCATTACTAAAGCATGGTTCTGCACATGGCATCCTTTTAGCAAAGATCACAAAGATGCAACAAGCTCTGTAGAACCAAAACATGCATCTTAATTAGCAGCCATACCTGAAGATATTTGGACTTTTATTGGAAAGTGAATGGTGTGTTGTTCTGCTGTCATTTCAGCTGGTTTGGTTGAATCCATTTCCACAGTGTGTCACCACATGAGCCTGGGTGGTGTCCTGGTTGATATGGCTTTAAGTTTGATTATAGCTGTTTATGGCATGTACAGATGGAAATGTAAGTCACAGTTCTATTTATCTATCCAAGTTTTATTATATATCTTATTTGTGTTATACGTCTATTTTTATATGTTGTTTATGTTATGTTTTGTGTGTGGACCCCAGGAAGAGTATCTGCTATTTTAGTGGCAGCTAATGAGGATCTAAATTTCATAGACAACAAAGGCTTGACTGTAATTGTTGTGCCGATGAAGAAAAATAAATAGTGTTATGCAGCATTATTTACATGTAAAAGTCATAAAAACTAACCAAGAGTTAATCATTTAAAATGTGAAAATATCTTTATTATTTAAAGTGATATTTCATGAGACTCCACAGATTTTGTTGCCATCACTAAGTTAGTCCAAGTTAGTTTTTTTTGTCTCATTTGTCATATATATCTAATGTCACAAGCCAAATTCTATCAGATAAAACAATTGTAATATGAATGACTATTTGCTTAACTCTTATGAACATTTCTGTTTTTTTTTTGGAAAAAGCACATCTTTTTGAAAGCAGAGTTGGTGAAGAGAATCGCACAGCTTCAAAAGGAGTTGCGAGCGAAGACAGAGGAAGACGGAGAAGATGTCGTCAGCACACTGATGGAGTTGAAGACTGAACTGGAGAACCAGAGGGGTCGACTCAAAGAGCTCCTGGAGGAGGTGGAGGGGAGGCGGAAACAAGCAGAATCTCCAGGCTGTGGAGAATGTTTGACAAACGGAAATACTAAGACGAAAGGAAATTTAGCCCCCCCGTGGAAACTGGACCAGACAAAGAAAGATAATGAGAGACAGCTGCAAACACTGAGAGACTGCTGGAGCCAATAGAGATCCAGGTTAATAAATTACACCGAAAGAAGGAAGTAGACTTTGGGTAAAGTACTCCGGTGGAAAAAAGTCAATATATGTAACTTAAAGCCACCAAAAGTCTAAAATGTAACCACCAACATACATTTCTATAATATTAGTCAAAATTATTCATTATTTCAAAATTAGGTCCAATAAATGGGATCTATTGATCATGAATTCCAAAAATAAGTGTAAAACTATTGGTCATAAGTTGGTGCTAGTGAAAAATAGCATCAAAAACGTAGGGAAAAAAGCTACAGAGTGAGACCTCTTTTCTTCTGTACTATCTTACACTGGCACATGCTCAGTAGCTCAGATCGTAGATCATGTCAGCTAGCTCCATAGACAGTAAAAGAAAGTTTTCTGAAAGAAATCATCTGAAATCATAAAAAGCACAATAACCATCACATCCTCATTCCTAAATGATATTAAAGGTCAATTTCCAAAGACTCGCAAAACGGCATTTACGACCGTTCTATTTACTGCCGCATAGTGGCAGTTTTATCATTTAACTGCTGTAATGTGACTGTTGTATTTTAACATAACGGCCACAGTTTTAAAATCATAGTAAACATGAAAATAAACTAGTTTAGGCAGCAAATTCACTTAGTTGAGGTTATATATATAACATTACATGTACACATTATCACTAGTTCCCCTAAACATCAGAATCATTGACATGTACAAAACACTACAATTCATTTGTCATTTAGTTTTGTCTCCATTTCCACACAGAAAAGAGAAGTAACAGAATAAACTAACAGCCAAGCCAGTGATGATGGGAAGAGAAGAACTGGAATGGAAATCTGAAATCATAAAAAACAGAATCACCAACACATCCTCATACATTGTAGGTCAATTTCCAAAGACTCACAAAACAACACGTATGACCGTTCTATTATTTATTTTCAAGGATAACCCCTGGAGATGCACCATCTCATTTTTGAGGGGGTCCTTTAAGATACAAAAGAAACCAACATCAAGATGGAGACTCATAATTAAAGTAAATACAGCACAAGACAATAACAAACATTTAAATACAACAACATTCACATTCATATACACGCACTCACTAACAATGCTCCAACAAACCTAATCCCTTCCCTTTAGCCCATACCATAATCAAAGTCAATCAGTGAGCCATCTGCGAAAATGCAAATACAGAAACAAAGTATAAATATATTTATGCACTTCACTATCGCATGCAGGTACATAACTGCAAACATGTACAGTATATGAGAAAAGAAAGAAAAAAATAAAAAGAAAGAGATCAGAAACAGGAACAAGATGTTTGAGAATAAGTAAAAAGAGACGATTTGAAAACATAAAAGGAAGTTATAGATCTGAGTGAGCGAGAGAGATTGTTCCAGTCTGATGGTGCTTTAAATTTAAATGCACGGCGACCTACTTCTTTGTTAATTCTGCGTATATAAAAGAAGAGCTGATCCGTATGCCTTAAATTGTACTGTGTATTAAAAGAAATTAGAAGATATTAACTGTTGCACTGTGTTGGTTTAATCTTGTCACTGTAGTCATGTGACTCTTCTATTTAAAAGTAACATCCACAGTTTTAAACACATAGTAAATGTGAAACGGAACTAGTTAAGACAACAAATAACTTAGGGATTTAATTAGTAAGGGTTAGTAAAACATCGCCATTGGCTTAAAACATGTCACTACTAAAATGAGGAGTCAAGGTAATGCCATTGCGTCACGACAAAAAATGGTGGCACTTCATTTTCCAGTACATTAAAAAAGATGTAATAAGCTGTACTTTGTACTTTGTAATTAGACCATGACTAGAATTAATGTTGTTTTTCAGAAGAGTACCGTAAAATAAAGTAGGCTATCAGTCTAATTTCCTCTTATTATATATTATTAGAAGGTAATTTGTAAACATTGCAAAGTAATTAGAAAGTAATTTCTACACCTTACAATGAAAATAGTGAAATGGTGCATGTATATTCATATTCATATACATATACAAGATAATCACACGTGATATTTCAAAAATGCATAGATTGATTGATTGATTGTGTAGGCTTTGTAGTTGGCTTGTGTCTATTCTTTTAACGTTACAGCTTCTTGCCACGTCGTCCCTCATTTGTCTACACAATCAATCAGTATGTGTTGATCTGTGTTTTATTTTGGACTGTACATATGCTGCTGATAATTTGAGCTCCTCAGACACAAACCACATGAGAACCTGTATGTCTGTAGAAGAGGCGTTCAGGAGCCTCTGTAGAAACAAAAAAAAGCAGCTTAAAGGATAAACTGTGTCTTGTATAATGGGAAGTATAAGGACAGAATAGAGTCAGTCTAAATATTAAACCATCTGCTGTTACTGCATCACCTGCGTTTTTGTTTAGGCTGCATGTCCCAACATAGTAAATAATAACAGTATGTGCTAACAAAACTGTAAATGGTGAACATTTCCCCCAGCTAGCATGTTAGGATTTTCATTAAGAGCATGCAAGCCTAACGACTTTAGCATTTAGCTCAGAGGACCTGTGCCTACTTTAAGTGATCTCAGGTGTCAGGAGATGATAAACAGGGGAAAAGCAGAAAAACATATTTCATACATCTGCTGTATCGACTGGATGATTTTACCATCATTGCTGAACTTTGAGCGTTCTTCTAAAAGAGATTGTTGATCGGCTTTTGGTGAGAAAACAAGAACAGTGGTTCAATTTCACAACCTGCAGCTTCAGCCTTAAACTGTTTTACTTTTTTCATTTGCAATTTTCTTATGTGCATAAAAAAGATTAAGTATTTTCAGTTCACATTGGTTTGTCAGCAAATCTGATTTTGCAAAACCTCAAAGAGTGTACAACTAGTACTCTGTAAATACAATACATAATTACTTCTTCATTAATATATTGTAAAGTTGCATTTCACAGAACAAATAAAAAACATATTTGGAAGTTGATTTATTTCAAAGCAAATATTGATCATAAATGTACCTCAGCATGAGTGAACAATTGATTATTAACACATGCATAACAAAGACGATGAATGAGAAAGGTCTTTGCCGATTAAATACTTGGAGTTCAACAGAATTGAAATCAAACTTGTATTTGTCTTTTTATCTCTTTATTACAAAATTCTACATTGGCTAGCCTATATACATTCAATGACAGTTAAACAAAACAAAACACAGAATAACAAAGATCTGTGAAGATTTAATATTTTCAATTCAGATAAAAATGCTAAATAAAGTCCCTGAGTTATGTTAGCTCACATGTTGTTGTTGTGTTGGTCAGTTCAATATTTGAGATTTTAGAATTATATTTTTGTCTTCATGATGAAGTGTTTTTCAGTAATTTGTCCAAATAGGAAGATTCAGACGTTCACCACATTTCAAATAAAACATGTTAGGAATTGCTGAACTTACCACAATAACAAAAAGGTAGTGTTTTATTTAATATTCATGACGTTCTTCTTTAGTTGATTTCAGATTAAAAGAGAGATGTGACATCATGGTGACAGAGCATCACTACAATCTGTGTTTTTACAGGAAGATCTGAGTCATGATGTTTCTGGTGTGTAACGTGTGTTAATGTGATCATTTTCTCCATGGGGCTTTCTGTTGCTATTCAGGCAGCTAAATGGGAGATTCTTGTAGTAAAAAGGGCAGAAAGGTCAGGTAAAAAAATAGTATGACAGCAGGCTAATTATTATCTTCCAGAGACTATGAACTGAGTTGATTTGATTCTCTCCCTTGTTGCTGGAGAGGGTGAACTTGAGTTTGTCTCCGGGGGTCCAGGACTTCAGCTCCCTCCATATAAGATCAGTGGGATATTGAAGGCTACCATAACCTGGGACAGCAATCTGCAAACATGCAAAGATCAAAGACTTACAAGCAGAATTACCCAATAATACATATTATATTTTTAATATCATCATTATTGTTGTTGTTATACATATCTTTTATTTCAACTGAAACTCAACAGAGGTGAAAGAAAGAAGAAAATAATGAAAATGCAACAACATAAAGTAAGGAATAAAATAAGACTCACTGTGATGATTTTGTCAGCCTTGAGCTTGAATGTTTTCGGAAATGTGTATGTGATGGGTTGTGTGTCGTTGATCTGCATTTCTAAATTCCATTCTCCCATTTGTTGGTCCTGCAGGATGAAAATCGCACACGAGAGTTAGGATGACGAGAAAGAGAGAGTAACAAGTGAATGTTACAGTTAAAATAGTGTGTTAATACATTGTTGCATGTAATTTAATTATTTAAATGAAAACAAGAGAACATTGATTTTGCAGTAAACAACAGGTTTATAAAGTATTGTTCCACACACACAAACAACCTTACCTCACTCAACGTGTTTCTGAGACGGATATAGTTGCCATTTCGCCCAACCTCATGAACAATGACAGGTCCCGTTGCTGAGCTCTGATTGGCCGAGCCCGTCTTGTCCTCCTTGTACTCAGAATCTTCATGCTCCCTCAATTCAACTCCGCTTGCATGTTCCTGTAAGAGAGACAACACATACGTACATTTAGTCATCCAACACTAATTATCTAGCTAACAGATATGCAGTCTTTTCTCTGTCAGCAGTAGATTACTGCAGGAAGTGATAGTCTGACAGAAAACTGTTCAGCTGCTGACTGAGATACATGTTGTCTTTCTACTTGTGAGTTTTGTGTAAAAAATATAATGAAATATTATCTCCTACATAGGAGTTACACAGTTTTGTCCAACCCATTCTCACTCCCAGCTCAATACCGTAAATACTGGCGCTGCTCAGTAGCTCTCAAGTAACGATGCAAAAATCACCCTTTAGCGTCTGTTTTAGACAAACAAGCAGAGGAGCAGCTCGACCGCGGTGCTGTAAAGTTAAGTAGTATGGAGAGAGACAACGGTAGTGAGTAGTATGAAAGAATGAAAGGAGGCTGGGTGGAGTGGTGGATGGGTGAAACAACATAAGACTTTCACCCAAGAGCCGGGGTTCTTATCCATAGTGCTCTTTATGTCGTGCATAATATCCTTGTCTGGTCTACTCTACATCAATAAAATATGATCAATATTAGCCTATATGTTATCTCACAGGACAATTATAGATTTACTGTTTCACTTCTTTGAGTCCAGTTTCAGTTATTTGTGTATCAGATTTGTTCTGCGTGGTTAGTTTGAACAGAAACAAATCAATGTCATATGAAGAAGATAAAAAAATGATTTGGATGAAATGATGAACCTCCATATTTTTGGCCATCAGCTCCTCCAGAGCTTTCTCAGCTTCCTCTTTCTTCTTCTGCTCATCCTGGAGCTGCTTCTTCAACTGGGAGGGGAGGAGAGAAAAGAGAGATGTTTTATTTCATTAAAGTGCAACTATTGTATAGCATTTTCAGGATAAAACTTGAATTTCGTTTACATGCTTTAATGTTAAAAAAAAACACTTCACCCTCTGTATGAGATGCTCTGTAGCAGCACCTGTCTCTTTAAACCCTCCTCCCGAAAATGGCCCAGTCAGGCACTCGGGAACCTATTTTACGACCAGGGGTGCTGAACACCAAAATAATGGATGTCCGGCGATTTCTCCCCCAGGAAATGTTTCGGTTTTGACAGCTACATACGTCATTTTAGCACAGTGTATGGGTGAAAGTGAGAAGTTTTAGAAAAGTCCTTTGCAGCCACAAATTTCACTGTTCCACAATCATGCGACAGCACTCGCCACTCACATCATTACCCTGTTTCAGTATATAGCTAAGGTAAATTACTTTTGTGATTGTCAAAACCACACCAGAGATGTTTGGCTTGAAAAGATATGCTAATAATCAGGCTGCAATGACCTTGTGGCTTCTCGACAGCAAATGTGTCCTAACCACGTCACAGCGGTTTCTGTTACACAAAACATATGCAATGAAAACAATCGTACTTACAGGTATTGACCTCACAGTGAACAGAATTATCTTTAGAGCAACTTGTTCTTTTTGCAGAATAACCAAAGTTTCAGGAGACACTGAACCAGCGTGTAAACCATAGTTCTATTCCACACATGAACAGGAAGTAAGCTGAACATATTCCCGTATTTCAGGATAATTACCAATTGTGCCCAGTAGATGGCATAGGCGGCGCCAGGGAGGGGCGATGGGGTGCTGTTGCTACCCCTAGGATTGCTATAGCACCCCCTTAGCACCCCCAAGAAATTGCTGTGGTTGATTTATAAATAAATAAATAAAAAATTGTTAATGTGTAAATAGTATAAGTAATTTATATTTAATTTATATTTGAAAAATTAATAGATACATTAATAAAACAAGCTAACTGAAGCTGGAGCTACTGCAACTGAGTATATAGCAGGACTTTGTACAGGGAAAAAACAATAAAAGCTTCTAAACCAAATATTACAGAACCGGACAGAATTTGGGGAGAAATTATCAGCTTTGGCTGCCAAGATTACAGCTATTTTGCGTTAGCATGCAGCTACTTAATAGTGTATGCTAAGGTTAGATTGTAGTGGAACGAAGCGGCACTTTTTACTGTCAAAAATCACAGATAAATGCTTCTGAACCAAACACTACCCAATCGGACATGTTTCAGCAGTAATGTGACCCGGAATTTAACAACATTGGCAGCACAGATGACATTGTTTACTACCGTTAGCCATGTAGCTACTATAGTTAGCAGTGGACACGAATAGAATATAGCAGCACTTTCTACAGTCAAAAATCGCAGAAAAACGCTTTTAAACCAAATACTACATGAACAGAAAATGCTTTAAATTATGGCCAGCTTAGAGTAGCGTAACACTGAGCCGAGAGTAGATAAAACTGTTGAAACCAGAGCGTTCAGAACATTTGGACATCTGAACGTTTTAGCTTACTTTGGTTTCTCTAAAATATTTTTACCCATTATTTGAAGTTTTGGACACATTTAACATCAAAATCCATCATTATAACATTGTAGATATGACAGAAAATAGGGAAAAGCATAATATGTCCACTTTAAGTAAATCTTTAATCGGTCTAACCATTTATACTGGAAACACCAGCTCAGTGATCTGATTTATTTTCTAACTGTGTGTACTACTTTAACTGGTTTTAACCACTGACTGAACTGATAGTTATATATGACATATTATAGTAACTGTTAGATTGTAAGGACCATACATCTCATGTTTGTTATGAAACATGTATTAAAATATAATTTTTTTGCTTCTGCACCACTTACAGTGATTAATTGTGTTTAACTGTGCCTACTGTGTGTGTGTGTGTGTGTACTTCTCTATTAAGCGTTTTGATCTCTTCCTTCCTGCTCTTGAGTTCTTGCTTTTGCTCTTGAGCACTGCTGTAAATTCATTAACAGGAAATATAAAAAGAAACGTGTAATATTGGTTTGGTTTTGATGTGTAAATTTACGTAAATCAATTTGATCTGATTCTGGACTTGGTCAAATCCCTGTGGATCTGGTCTTGGAATGATTTTTGTAAGTGACCTGCACACACTACTGTAAGTTTGAACATGTCTACACTATGTATGGCATAAAGAGTATATAATCAGTGTGTTTTATTATTGAAGTGAAAATGAACCTCCTACTTATTGGTCTCCAGTTCTTCTTTCAGAGTCTGAACTCTATCAGCTTTCTCAGGAGAGAGATGAACAGAGATGTAAATGATTCTATCAGGGCATATTAGTGAAGATACCACACAATGAAACATGTAAAAATAATCATAACTCAAGTCTTGTTTTTGCAACATTTGAATGTAACTGCAATTGAGTAAATTCACTTTTAATTTAACATAAGTATCTATGAGAAGTATTTGGAAGGTGAATTTTTAGTTTCACTTTGATAAATACTCTATACGTCTGCAGTGGTTGAGACTGGTTTCAGCAAATCAACCCTCCCACAGTGTTAACCCTCTCTATTTCAAGACTTATGGACAATAGAAGTTAGTCACTGTCAAAATAACAACTTTTGAGAATTTCAAATTCTTCTGTTGACCACATATTTCTTATCAGATGTTGTCCCTGTATTTCTGGTTAATCTCTCTCTTCTGTTATTCTAATCTCCTCTGATGTTTGCTCTCATGCTCATTTGACTCTGTCTGAACTGGGCCTCTTCGGTCTCATTCCTCTTGAACCTCTGAACGTCCCAACATCGATTAAAGTAAGCTAGTTAAAGTTAGTTGTTTTAGCAGCTTTTGTACTCTTCTTACTTTCTTTGGAAACACAGGTCCTGTTTCTTGATGCAACCATTTTCTATCTTTCTAGCTCAGATCAAACTTTACCTGCTTTAGTTTTATTCTCTTCCTGAAAGTCCTTCTTGTTTCTTTACTTACAAGTTTGATCTTCTTTTCCTTTTTTCCTGTCAAAGCCTCGGCTTCTTCTGCAGTGACAGACGGACCAGTTACATCCCTGTGGCTTATCTTTGAGTCTGTGTAAAAAAAGGTTGTAGTGTTAAAATACATTTACTTTATTTTTTGGAAATCACAGTATATGAGACATTTGAGTCTAAAATTAGGTATAAAACACCCAAATTTGACTGATTGTCAGAAAAAATAGACATACCACGTTTAGTAACTACATTACCTTTAAAACACTCGACATTTCAGTCAAATAACATTAAACAAGATCACTATTTCCACTAAATATCAGAATCATTTGACATGTACAAAACACTGCAATTAATTTGTGACTTGCGATTTTGTTTTGTCTCCATTTCACACAGAAAGAGAAGTAACATAATAAACAGGATGACAAAAACAGCCAAACTAACAGCTAAGCCAGTGTTGATGGGAACAGAAGAACTGGACTGGATCTCAAAGAAATCATCTGAAATCATAAAAACACAATAACCATCACATCCTCATAACTAAACGACATTAAAGGTCAATTTCCAAAGACTTCATAAAACGGCATGTACAACCGTTCTATTTCACCGTCATCAGTGGCGGTTTGATCATATAACTGTAGTCATTTGACTGTTCTATTTTAACATAACAGCCACAGTTTTAAAATTAAACTAGTTTAGACAGCAAATTCATTAGTTAGGGTTAGATAAACATCAGTGATTGGAGTAAAGCTGCTGGCACACTAACCCGATGGCTGATCAGTCGGCTCCTTGAGGTCCAACAAGACGCGACTTGACCATGTAATACATCTCCATAACAGCAGGTGGCGGCTAATCTGTATTGTCACCCAAAAAATTAAAACCGGCATCTGATTGGATGGAACGCGCCACGTGGGTCCGGTTTCTCGGAAACTCAAAGACAGACGTCATGGCGGCTTGTTCAGAATATGATCTCATATTTTACTAAAATAGTTCACGAAATGTGTTTCTGAAATCATTTTCAACGAGAAATAGGCCATTACAGTTGCTGAATCTGTCTTCATTTCCAGATCGACAAAGGTCAGTTTAAAAGATTTTAATCAGATTTTGAGAGGCTTAGTCACGCTCATCCCACTCGTCATTTCCGGGTTAACACTCCATCAGTCAGATTGGTTATGGAGTCCGACTGCCCGCCCTCCGATGCAACATGTCAAATCGGCCAAAATGAAGGCCGACAGCTCCTCGGACGGATGACGGCACAGAACACACCAAAGAGACTTGAGTCACCGACCTCGCCAGACTGTCCGACGGGCGATTATTGGGTTGGTGTGTCACTGCCTTAAAATGTACCACGTAAAACTACTACAGTGAGGCCGTATCGTGACGGTGTAGCATCACAGACAAGTCTGTAAAACTTGGTTAATTTTAAAATGACAATTGACTTTAAAAAAAGGTCCTTTGTTTGTTGACCCATCTCTTTGCAGAATTTGGTGCTCTTATACTTTGTCACCTCACTCTTGTTTGCTCTATTAATAGCCATGAGAGTTGGCCACGTAACAAGAAACATAATTCTCGGTCATTATTAGCTGCTGGAATAACATGATATTTATTCTAAACTGGACCATAGCTATCATCTATTAAATCATATTTACCTGTAACATGGATTTCTGTCTCTCTGGTCTGGTTGGTGTCCTTCTGCTGGACTCTACAGGTGAATCTGTTGCTGTGTCTCTTCTCCACAGTCACTCTGCTGCTGACAGTATAGAGATCACCGGGACCTCTGGCTGTCTCTGTTGGTCCAGCAGAGGAGGTTTCCCCTCACCCGTCCAGCCACAACACCTCAGGTTCTGGACACCAGCCTTTAGACTCACACTGTAGAACCACTCCCTCTGGTGGCTTCATCAATTCCTGCTAAACTCATGACAGGCAAGGAAGAACGGCACCTGATGCTGAGCAAAAGGAAGATTTAATCAGTAATTGGGCAATAAAATGATGACTGTGGTTGCTTAATCTACACTTATCAGCCTTATGTAAATACCATATACTGTATGTGTCAACTCACCAACAACAAGATCAACAAAAATACTCTGTGTTCAGCTTTGGAATGTAGCATTTGTATCTCCCGCATCAGAAGGTTTCACTTTGGACAGTTTCAATGTGAAAATGTTTTCCGCGTTTTCAGCTCATCAGGAAAGAGCCTAATGTCCGTCCTTTGAAGATGGATGTTTAATTTATACGTAGTCTGACCAGCACGCATACACAAGGGACAAATATAGGATTCAAAGTCAGATCTCGTCCACTCAAAATCTTGGCAGCAACATCCTCGGTCGGTTCCAGGCACGCCATGGTAAAGACGTGCCATCCGCTCAACTGATGCTACTATTGAGAAGGATAATGTACTGAGGACGACTGAAAGAAGAGATAAATACATTATATTAATTGCCGCATCCAATGGCAGGCTGCCCCAGGACGGCACAAGCTCGCTGGTTAGTAGTTACCTGATAAGAGCCAAAGTGGGTGGACAAAACTCACATTGCAACAGTCCATGTTTAGGTGCCACATCTCAATGGATAGCCGTTGTCCACCCCAACTCGTCCGACATAATGGACGCTTGGTCAGGACCGCTGCCAGTGCTTTTCAACATGCAGGTTAACCACAAAGTTAGGGATAGGAAAATATTGTGGGTGGGGGTAAAAAGATGTATGTTAGTTGGTATCTGCTGCTGAGGGTGACTATCGGAGGTATGTTGACCAGGTGGGAGTGAGAATAGTTTGGATGAACAGATAAGCATAATGTTGGTTACAACTAGGGTTTTTAAATGGAATTTGTTGTACTGTCATCTTTTCCAAGTTGTATGTACTGTACATGCTTAGCCAATCGCCAATGAGCTTTTACTTGTATGTGGGTTGGGCCTAAGACAAAAGAACAGCCAATCCGTGGTTTTATCCACTGTCAGCTGTCACAGAGCTTAGAAGTGATTTGGTCACTTTGCAATTAGAAAAACATGTACACACACCCTTAAATGTTTAAAATGAAGGACAGTGGATGCCACTGAAAAGATCTATCACTTTGTCTAGAGAGGAGAGGTGTTTGATAACTGAAATGCCTATGTCCCATTTAATAGCATACAGTATAATTATATTATTTTGTGTCTTTTAAGTCTAATTGTGACCTTTTTAGGAGTGTACTTGTATGTATGAGTTACCTCTACAGAATGTATTAGGTAGAAGATAGACAACCAAAGCCTAAGGGTCTGGCGAACCTGAAGGGAACCAGTCCATCCATCTGGGAAGGAAAACAGATTTCTGGAAATGGAGCAAAGATGATACAGTGTTGGAAATATGGCTTTTGGGTTGGTGTCCTTGGGTGAGTCTCGTCCAATAAAAATGCATCCATAACCCTCACATTACATTATTACATGTCACAATGTAATTTAGCTGATGCTTTTTGTCCAAAGCAACTTACAATTGCTATACTTATATATATGTTAGAGTCGCCGCCTCTGGAGCAACTAGGGGTTAAGTGTCTTGCTCAGGGAACCGCGTCGGTTGATGCATCAAAGTGGGTATTGAACCTGGATCTCTCCCCACACCAAGGTATGTAATGCTTAACGCCTGCACCATCACCACCCTCACGTATGGGTGTGGGAAATAAAATCGTTAACTCAAAGTAGTAAAGACTACATCATACATATTAAATCAAGCATATTTTTCTTCCTTTGGTCCCATTTGAGATTTAAGCAAAGGCCTACATGTACAAAATGTCCATATACTTTCACTTTTGTCTATGCATGCATTATATGTTGTGCATTGTGCAATTAGGATAGTATCATACTTTCACTTTTGTTGCAAACAACAAATACTGCACTCTTGTGTATTCAAAGAAGTGTTTTGAAGCTGCAAAATGTGTTTAATATTTCAGCTATGCCAGAAACCCTTCTATGATACAAATTCCCAAGTAAGAAAACATGGAGTTAAGATGATGCCGGGGAAGTTACGTATTGTCTATCACTTTTTACTGTATATGCCCTTATCACAAGCCCTCATACAGCGTCCTGACCAAAGTGTATTAAAAAAGCTAAGAGCAAGATGGAGGCGAGAACCATCGCACCACCTGCATGAAGCCACATATCCTGTCTTTCTCGTATGCATGCTCGAACTGCAGCGGCTAACCGGTTTTCTGTCAGCTAAATGCTTGTTCCAATACAATGTTTAAAACCATGATACGTTTTTGGTGCACAATGCTTATAGCCACACAGTAAGAACATAAAAGATACAGAGATAAAACAATAAAATACCTTATCCTAGTAACCAAAAGTTAAGTTGAAGCACACTTTAAGATATGTATTCCGCCAATGGTATGGAAGCTTTAGTAAATGCAAAGGATTACAAAATTCAAAAACACTTTAAGAGTGTAATACTACAGCCGTTGGCTATATATTCGAAAGTGGTGCAATCATCAAACATAGCATATTTTTAAGCAGATCATAAACACAAAATACTGTGAAATAGTAAGAGAGACAGGGTGATTATTTTAAGGTTTTAGACAATGTACGTGTGTGTGTGTGTGGAATACGACTGTAATCAAGGGTCACCTTAGCACACACCACATTTCGGCTTGCTTATGTTTTCTTAAATTTGGATTTATTTTGCTTTGTTTTCAGTAAGCTCTACTTTCATTCAGTAAGCTTTTTCATTAAGCTCTACTCTTATTCAGTAGGCTTTAGGCTCTAGGAGCGTCTTTTCTGTAAATGCTCTGGTCCCACTCTGCTCATTACAACTCTGAATTTTCACAACATATTCATCTCCTTCAACACCTTTAATAAGATTATAGTCTTCATTTAAAGTAAAGTTACATTTTAGAAATAAAGTAAATAAAAAAAAATAATTAAAGAAATGTATCTCATGAAGAGGAACAATAGTGGCAGGTTACAGTATGTGTAGGCTGTTCCACCACTTCCACGATAAACTTTGTTTCTGTGAATTCACTGCTCGTTTTATAGACCTTTGGAGATTTTAAACGTTTTTGAAATTTACATCACTGGTCACTTTATGATTAAAGATACAGTATTGATAACGGAAAGACAACCGAATGTTCTCTGTGATTGATTTCAGAAGTCATGTTACAAAACATATTTGTACATTTTCACAGATATTTCCACATTGTTACACATTTTTAAATATATAAAAAATACAAATGAGTTACTGTAGCATCACTGAGTGTGACTTTACAGTATGACTTCCTAACTGAAATACAGAAATAGAGCTTTTGAACAGACCACCTCCTCAGTCCTTCAGTCGGGTATATGTCGCCTGTAAAACACACAGGATAAAGAAAAGTCACATAAAATAGCATGTAAGTCATTTGAGCTTTATATGGCCTCATCTACAGTATGTTATGGTTTGTCAAAAAGACAAAAGAGTCTCCACGCTAGAGCCTCTGTTAGACTGTCGCAGCATGCTCACGGTGACAATGCTAACATGTTGCTGAATATGTATAATATGGTTATCATGTACCATCTTAGTTTATGTTAGCATGCTCGTGTTCGTTAATTAGCAGTGAAGACAAAGTGCATTTGAGGCTGATGGGAATTAGTTTTGCAGCTGTTTGGTCATAAACCAAATTATTGGACACAATGTGAATCATTAATCATCATGATAGTAATAACAAAATGGATCTCTAAACCAATTTTTGTGGCAGTCCATTAAATAAATATTGAGATATTTTTACGGAAAGAAAAGAATATGTAAAATTTCATGGTGGCACTTTGAGGAAAGTCAAGGGATCAGCAAAGTTAGTAGGTTAGTTGTTAAGATATTTTTATAATATATTTGTTAAGATACCGAAGAGTTCCTCCCAGTAAAACCCCCAATATGGAGAGCAAGGTAACATTTTGAGTTCCTGTAAGTAAAACAGCAGCATGAATGAAAACATGAGGTCACCAGGTCAACATCTTTGTTAAACCTAATTGATTGTAGCAAAGGGTTAAGTACTGGTGCTATGATACGGCTGAGTGCAGACTGCGATATTCCCACTGCTGATGCTATTACTGTTTGAAATGATCCTGATGCCAATATTTGTAATTTGTAGGACTTAAACAACTGTTGGAATGGAATGTGAACGCCGAGTCGGAGACTCAATGGCATCTTTGATTTCTTCCAGTAACTGTAATATTGCATGGCTCCTGAATCTGTAACGCTTAATGATTTTGGTGTTCACTCCACTGAAAAAGATCCTTGGGGCAAAAATCTTTTCAGCTAGTCTCCTTGACCTATGGCTTCAACTTGCCTCGGATTAATGCTGCCATTTCACGAGGGAGGTATGCGCGAAGAAACCCGCGACTGGTTTACACCTTCTTTTAAGAGGCGGAGAATTTTCACCGCAAAATAGAGGTGGCGCTTCACGGGGCTCTTTTGTACATACCGCGTAACATAAATAGGCGAACTTTACGCTTCCCTCCCTTTATGGGAAACTCCAACTTTCCCCTTGACCCTCCCATGAATGCATATGCATAACACGGAAAAGCGCCATTTGGCCATTTTCAGTTCCCCGCCGGGCAGTCTGTGCTTTTACCTCAGTGCTGCCTGTTTGTACATACCTCGCCATGCTTTTGAACGCGTTCGCAAAACAAATACGCCTGAAGTGGGCGCAAAAGCGTTAGTACATCTGGTCCTCTGTATCATCGTCAGCCTTACCTGTAGTAGACTGTAGAATAGAAGACACTCTCGTCTGTTAGACGTCGCTTGGAAGCTGCTCCGGACCCATCCAGCTCTGTTAGGGAGACAGAATTTACTCTAAGATTGTTTGTACAGCTTTAACATTTCATTAAATTTGGGATTTTCATTATGCTCCAACATTTTATAAAGCATTCTTGTGGTTTGAAGCGAATTGTTTCAGGTTAAGAAGTGTTCTGTGCCTTAAAGGTCAAAGAAAACTGCATGCTGCAGACGTTACATACAGCTGTTAGTCATTCAATGGATTTTCTTTAAGACTTTCCATCTTATAGTGTAAAACCTCAGAGCCTCTTCTTCTGCAGTCAACTATATTAAAGCTACTGAGGGGCGCTTAGTTTCAGTCTGTGGTCTTCACGTGTGGTTTATAACTGAGAGAATCAAATTATCAGCTGAAACCATTTAGTACCTATTTGAAAGAAAATGCAGTGTGCAGACAGCTATCTAAAAATATGTAGGTCTAGTATTGCAGTTTTAAATGTATCACCTCTTAACACTAGTGACATTTATGTTGCAAAGAGAATGTTAGTGGCTGGTAAAAGTTCTAAACTTACGAATATTTTTAATTACTAATTTAATTCTTCCCTAAACATGGTTTTGAATATTCTGTGTAATTGTAGCATTGTCTATAACTAAAGACAACACATGTTGCACCACAGACTTGCTTAAGTCTTATTCTGAAAGGAAGTAAATCAGCAAACAGTAAAGCAGTAAAGCAAATATAAACTACCTTTCTTCTTCCTTTGTTTTTTAAAAACAGCGTATGTCATAAGGTCCGGATCACCTGCATTGTCACCATCAGACACTGAAAGAAACAGACACTTTCTCACAACTGTTTCCATTGTTGAGCTGTTTAATCATAATTAAAGGGGTTAAATGAATTCTGCACCAATTGCACAAACTTGGAAGTAGAAGCAATATAATATAACATACCTTTCTCTCTTCTTTGTTTTTTGACAACATTGTATGTTGCATGATGTGAATCAGCGATTTTGTCCTCTTCTGAATCTGAAAAAGGACAACAGCAATTTATGCTGTATTTTATCTGAAAACTTAATAATGGGCATACAATCTTTCATCAATACGCAGCATGGCATAGTATATAAGCTATATAGCAAAGACAGGCGGGCATTGGTGTACAGTAACCCCACTTGAAAAAATCTTAAAACTTAAATTCCAGAGCCTTCACTGTTCTCTAAAAGAAAGTGCCAGTAAAGCAACACAGCACAAAATGGATTAACATATCAGCAAAAAGTTGCACAGATATTAATGAACACAAATTGCTCTAATACACCAGATGACATTGCGAAAAAGTGTCTGAAAGAGTTGTAGCAAAAAGAGATATAGAAAGAAGAGTTTATAATCAGGCCATTTAAGCTATGAGACTGTAAAGGGAGTTTTGGTAACATGCAATGTGTTATCATTTTTTGTATGATGTTTGCCATGTTACATCTTGGCTTTTTCTCACCTGTAGGATCTGCAGGTGAGTGCGATCCTGGTGTTGGTTTTCCAGACGACAAACAGCCCAATACTGGAGAACAGAAAAGACCAAATGCCATCGATAGAAATACTAGAGAAGAACAGGAACGTGTACAGAATGAAGAGCAGAGGAGGTAAAAAAAGCAGAGACAAGAGATGTGAATCAGTCAAGTCATTTACTGAAGTAAATATGTACATGTAATTTCTGTGAGACAGTGTTGCTCTACCCCTGTGTTTCCTACAGAGAAGAAGTCCCATCACCAACAGCATCAGAGCCACCAACACAACAATCCAGAGCAGGGAGGGCAGATTAGGGGGGTGACTGGAAGGACGGATCTCTTCGTCGGCTGCTGGAATGGAGTTATTAAACATGCCTTCATCACCTTTACTTTCTTGTAAAACAGTCAGCCAACTCTGTGGTGATTCCCCAGCTCCAGAGATGCTGCACTTGTAGAGTCCTTCATCAGACTTTGAAACATTTTGGATGGTCATGTTGTTTGAATACCAGGTCCCGAGTTTGGATCCATCTTTGTAGAAATCAGCTATGTGATTTGACTGAGTATCCTTCTTTCTACAATAAAGACTCACTTTGTCTCCCTCCACAACAGGACTGGCAGGAAGTTCCAGGATCACAGAACCAGCTGGTCAGTGTGATAAAAAAAGAATTTATGTTGAACATGTATGTTAAGTAGAAAACAACCAGTCTCTGAACAGGGAAGAAAGGGACCATTCCTGTATTTGGCATGCATGCAGTTATATTGTTGAAACGAACAGTAACCCTTAATTTGTACAGGACTTTTCAAGCAGGAAATGATTAATAGAAAAATGAATAAATCAAATTGAAATGAAATTGCTATTTATTCTGTTTAATTTTAAATATGGTATGTGTGCAATGTCGGATGGATGTATTCTTGTGTATTGCTTAACTTGAATTCATGTTTCTACATTGTAGTTTTACCCTGTGAACGTTGTTGTTTTAGTTCATATGACTGTATTTCAGCCGTCCTCCTACACAATAAATACTGTATTTGAGTTAGAAGTGATTTTTCTGAAGTCAATTTCAAGTGTATGTCTTTCTTCACCTCCTTTAGTGCAGCGCCAGCCTTTTATAGAAAGTTAGTGAAGTGCTAAAGAATGTTTTATAACCATGAGTCTCTTAAGCCGTGCAGACACTGCACAGATGAAGCCCTACTTTAGCCCCAAATTGGTCTTCCCAACTAATTTTAGAATCAGACTAATTTCTACCTGAACAGTTGTCTGATGTGCAGTGTGAGGTCACAACGCTGGATTCATTTATCTGATCCATAAACTGGCTCTCACACGATCAGTTCGATTTCTGGCAGCTCAGAAATTTGGGGACGGCTCTTTACACAAACCATTTGTCTACATGGCTGCCTTCTGCTTCAAGTGTAGCAGACATCACACTTTGAAACTTTATCATAAAAAGTAGACATCATTTTTTAGGTGGCAAAGAAAGTTGGCAGCCAAGATGGGACATGTGTAATTTTTCATACTATTGTCCTAAATATGTCTCTTGACTTGCGTTAAAATGTTCCATTGTTGTACAGTAGAACTTTTTTCAAAATGCTAAATTGAGTTTACTGTGTCACTGCGTCAAATAAACCAAAACTCTTGATTATTTGCTAAACATACGATTGATGGTGATGATGACCCCTTTGCGTGTGTTCCCTTCTGCATCTTCACACCAGTACTCTCCACTGTGACGTTTAAAGGCGGGATTAATGGTGCAGGATGGTGCTGATGACTGCCAGATGTAAGAATCTGTTGGACTTCTTTCGTTGAGCCTCCTCATCACTCGCCATTCAGTCAAACCACCTAACTCTTCACAGATCACACTGACATTCTCATATTCAAAAAACTGCAGTCTGTCTGGAAGAATGCGAGGAAAATCCACATCTGAGACGGACACACAGAAAGTGAGCAATCAAATATTCAAGTTATCTCAGGACACATTTCATATAGAGCTGGTCTAGACTACCATTTACAAAAACAAGACAAATCTGTACATTAGTAGAGCAGCAGGGTAACTTGGTCAATGGTATGCTTGTGTTCAGAGTACTGTGGTTACAATGTCATGATTACATATTTCATCTTTCTTGGTCTTTTTTTTGCTAAGGTATAAACAAGACACATTTCAACAGGAAATAAAGAAACAACGATAATATAATTATTCAGAATATAAAACAGCCAAGCATAAACTGAGTATCCGGCTAATTATTTAAATCCAACTCACTAGCTTTCTGAGCAAAGTAACTGTGGTCAATTCTTAGAAGCAGCAGGACCAACATGTCCATCCCTGGAAAGACACATGAAGAGAGCGGTTTGTCAAATAAAACACAGATATTTGTCCACTGGCTAAAAGATAAGTAAAATAGTGATACAAAGTTTCAGTACTCACACAGTCTTATGCAGAGAGCTGTGACCTCCATGCTGTCTTCCTACTGACTGTCTGAGCAACAGCGTGAAATACTACCAACACATGATGTACATCAGAACCTCCCCTTCCTGTCTGCATTATTTCTGGTTTAATAATGTCTATCTAGAAATATCTATGTGAGGCTGAACTGCTATAGTGCAGATAATAATAATATTGGTGTAAACCTAAAAAAAGACAAGTGTGTATGCTAGAGATCAAAGACAGGTGGCTAACCTTAAACATGAGTAGAAAAAACTGGTCCAGCATCACAGCTGCCATCAGACACTGATGTCCTCAAAGCCAGAGTCAACACTAATATAGTATCCCTCTTGTGCCAAAAGACTGTATTTAGTATGATAAGGAAAAATTACACATTTGTTCTGATTGGTATTAAGTCTTGAAATCTGGTACCGACATACTTTGGTTAAGTATCTCACAGGAGTAAGTTAAGTATCTGAGGACAGTGGAAGTCAGGGATCGGGGAACTGAGGACAGTGGAACTCGGGGACCCCAGGGCTGCAGGCAGCAGCGAAGGCAGAACCCCTTTGGTGGCCGGCGACGAAGGTGGAACCCGTCTGGCGGCCAGACCGAACGGCAAAGATGCTCTGGCAGCGAAAACGAAACCCCTCAGGCGGCCGAGCACGAAAGCGAATACTCTCTGGCGGCCGGCGGCAAAGGCGATACCCCTCTGGTGGCTGAGCAAAACGTCGAAGACTCTCTGGAGGCTTGCGGCGAAGACGGAATCCCTCTGGCGGCCTGCGGCAAAGACAAAACCCATCTGGCTGCCAAGTACGACAGCGAAGGACAGGACCGCGAAGACTCTCTGGAGGCCAGAAGCAAGGACAGAACCCTTCTGGAGGCCGGTAGCGAAGACGAAACCCATCTGGCTGCCGAGCATGATGGTGAAGACTTCCTGGAGGCTGGCAGCGAGGACGGAACCCCTCGGGCAGCCGAGCTATGGAGTTATATTCCTATCTTTAATCAAGAGCGCATTCTTTCAATTTGAGAGCATTTCTCACTGATATTACGTTCAGATTTTGTAATAATTTCCCTCAAAACCTTGCTCTCACACTCAAATAGTCACTGCTCGCGCTTGGATTTGCTCTGCTTGTGCTCAAAGTTTGTGCTCGCGCTTGGATTTGCTCTGCTTGCACTCAAACTTTCTGCTTGGACTCAGATATGTTGTTGTTTGGACAGATTTCCTGCTCTCAGCTTTGAACCTTCTCCTCGCACTCAGGCTGATTCTGCTCACTTGCAAAGTTTCTGCTCTCGGATTTCTCCTGCGCGCTTGGATTTTTTTGTGTGTTATAACCCTATCAAAAGTCAACAACCAATAGAATGCCAGCTGTAGTGTTGACCAATGAAATGATCCCAACCCCGTTGAGGGTGCGTTCACTTTACTTTAGAACGTCTGTTGAGGGCGGCTGCACTGTAACCTGACTGTAACCAAGTTTATATATCCCCGCGCCGTTTATAGCTTTATTATAAGTATATGTCAACAACTACGAGGGTGAGTAACATAACTTAAGCACCTAGCTAGCTAGCTAGCATATTGGCGCTAGCATATAGCCTAGCTTGAAGTCCAGAAACAAATATATGTTCTTTTTGTATAGCTAGCTAGATTGAACGACATATGACGGACAGTGTGTGTATATGTGATGACCCTACTTTGTATTTTTTCCTCGTTTGGTTAACCATGTTCCTGGGATTTGGCTAATTTCATGTTAGAGCCAGTAGTAAAACATAAACTGTAATATAACTGAAAGAACACAAGAAACTGGATTGTTTGTGTCCGTTTTTGCATCACTGTTGTTTGTTGTTCATCAGAATTTAGTCTTCATTCCTTCATATAACATTAGTTTGAAAATAGATTCATAGCAATCTGTATAAAACGTAATGTTAAGTTCAATTTTATCACTATATAAAAAACAGATCTAGAAATGATATGGTTTCTTATTTGCTCCTTAAATAGCAGTTATTTGTTTAATTGATACAAAGCAAACTGAACTGAAAAAACAAGTATTTTGTTTTACTTTCTTTTCATCCAGGTGGGGCTGAGGGGTTTACCCCTGTTGATCTGTGTGTCATATCACCAACCCATGATAGCTAGAATTCACCCTGCTACTCCATATATACCTTCTGTATGGCTGGCTACAGACTACAACCATCTGCTCCAGATCTACCTACTGTATGGCTGGCTACAGAGTACAACCATCTGCTCCAGATCTACCTTCTGTATGGCTGGCTACAGACTACAACCATCTGCTCCAGATCTACCTACTGTATGGCTGGCTACAGACTACAACCATCTGCTCCAGATCTACCTACTGTATGGCTGGCTACAGAGTACAACCATCTGCTCCAGATCTACCTACTGTATGGCTGGCTACAGACTACAACCATCTGCTCCTGATCTACCTGCTGTATGGCTGGCTACAGACTACAACCATCTGCAACAGATCTACCTACTGTACGGCTGGCTACAGACTACAACCATCTGCTCCAGATCTACCTACTGTATGACTGGCTACAGACTACAACCATCTGCAAGTTTTGTTTGTAGTGAACATCATCAACAGCTGCACTTAAAGTCTCTTGGGTTCATATGGGACTTGGTTGTTCTCCATACTGCATCAAACACTGTATTATTTTTTGTGTTATATTAGTACAGACAACAGTAAGTATCATTACTTAATCACAGTATATATTATTCTGGTGTACACTGTTGACTTGACTCCATGCTATTGACTATACTTTAGCTTGCAACCTCAAAACTTTACCTTAATTGCTCTTGTATAGTTAATTTATCTTCTACTAGTTGTACATACCTCCTATTTAATTGAATTATTCTAAATTTGTGTTGCCATACCTGAATCATCCCTCTTGTGAACACTAGGCTTATCTTATCTTTATTCATAACCCTGCTCACAAACTCACCCGAACCTGGGTCATCTGTTTGCCAATATCAATGTTCCTGCTACAGTAAATCCTATAGGCACATTGTACTGCTTCACCGTAGTATGAACCATACACTTTTAAGGTTTTGTGTCAAATATTGTGCAATTTGTTATGAATTACTCATTGTTTTGACAATGTCAATTAAAAGCTATTTACCAAGTGTCAGCTCTGGTAAATTTAATTGTAATTTTTTTTTTTTTAATAAATGTTATGGAACATGAAAAACAATTTGCCTTGATCAGGGTTTTAATTTGTTGCAAATGTGAACATGGTTTTAATAATCTGTATCTTATTGCTCTGAAAAACTACAATGATTTAAGAAATAGCAGTGATACTTATCAACATTTATTGAATTGATTGAATATATGGACAGACATTACCGGCACCTATTCATGTCAACAGAGAAAACAATAATTTGTTCTCTCTTTTATCACTTTGATTATACGCTGATGGTGCAGAAAAGGGTGAAGTCCTTGTAGATCTCTGGCACTTTGAGGACAGACCGATCCAGGAACTCTCCACTGTTGTCTTTGTATAGTATGCTCCTATTAAAGACAGATTCATAGACATCAACACGTAATATATTAGGTGTACATAGCTTGCTTTAACATCATTACTATCTTACCTTACCTTCTCTGATTTGGTTTTGTGGACATCAGTAATTTTCTCTCCCAGGCCTGGTTGTGCACCCTGTGAATTTAAGCAAGAAACATAAGTGTATGTAACATGATTTTACTATTATATTATTATTATTTTTACAATTGCATTATTATCAGACTTGCCAACCTTCTTGGTTTGTGCTACTGCTGCCTGTCCTCTGCACACAGGTGAGTGATGTGCTGACTGGCACAGGTCCATGCACATAGTGCAGCTGTGATGCAGCTCAACGGGTACTTAAGTCACACCTGGAAGAAGAGAAACAAACCAACAAAATACTTGTTCTTTCTGCTCAGTTTGCTTTGTATTAATTAAAAAAATTACATTTAAGTTGCAAATAAAGCATATCATCTCTAGATCTGTTTTATTAGTGGTGAAATTGTACTTAACAGACTGGGTCCGTGTACTTTTTCGTTCATTTGATTTTCATTTCATAAACAGGTATTAAAAAACAAATGGTTATTTGATTTTCGTTTTAAATCATGGGGATCAGACCTCCGGTGCTGGGTCTAATATTCTAATATTAGCTGCTGCAGCTAGCTAGCAGCTAGCTACCAGCCCTGTGAGCTTGGTCCCCGCGGTTCGCCTTCCCGGTGCTGACTGACTCTGGTCCGTCTGCAGAGCTCGTAGCACTCCGCTCTAGCTGACCTGGGAATCTACCGCTACGTGATTTATTCATATTTTATTTACTTAGCAGTGATATGCTATGCACTGATGTCAGGCAGGCTTGCTGCTGCTTTTAGTCTGAGCCTGTGAGATAACTAAACTTCCTTTGAATATAACGTGCATATAAATAGACGGAATAAATAAAAGTCCCCGGAAATAAATATAAGTAAAACATATGTATTTAGGCTACTGAACTATAATGACTAATGCCTATATGTATTGCCTCATTTATGTATTTCATGTTCCATTTCATAGCCATATTTATTATGTAAAGGGGCAAAAATGGACGATCAGTCGCCTCAGGAAGTTATAGACTACAGTTTCCCTCAACAGCAGCCGGGACATTCTAACGCTTTAACGGAAAAGCTTAACGTGGTAACTTAATGTACCTAAACAATGATCAATCAGATAGCAATCAGTTATCAGTCACATAACGTCCATAATAATTGGACTTTGGGTTAGATTTTTTTGACAGTTTTCAGTGGTTATGAGGAGCAATATGAGAGAGAAATTTGGTAATCATTGATCATTGTTTAGGTACATTAAACCACCTCTATTTGTTTCTGGACATCAAGCTAGGCCATATGCTAGCTAGCTAGCTAGGTGCTTAAGTTATGTTACTCACCCTCGTAGTTGTGGACATAACTTCATACGTCCCACTTCAAAGCTTTCTCCCGTTTCCTGACGGGTGCAGGTGAAAGTGCGTCAACCATTCTGTGCACATTGTTGACATATACTTAGCTATAATAAAGCTATAAGCGGCGCGGGGATATATAAACTTGGTTACAGTCAGGTTACAGTGCAGCCGCCCTCAACGACGTTCTAAAGTAAAGTGAACGCAACCTCAACGGGGTTGGGATCATTTCATTGGTCAACACTACAGCTGGCATTCTATTGGTTGTTGACTTTTGATAGGGTTATAACACACAAAAAAATCCAAGCGCGCAGGAGAAATCCGAGAGCAGAAACTTTGCAAGTGAGCAGAATCAGCCTGAGTGCGAGGAGAAGGTTCAAAGCTGAGAGCAGGAAATCTGTCCAAACAACAACATATCTGAGTCATATTTGAGCACAAGCAGAGAAAATCCAAGCGCGAGCACAAACTTTGAGCACAAGCAGAGCAAATCCAAGCACGAGCAGTGACTATTTGAGTGTGAGAGCAAGGTTTTGAGGGAAATTATTACAAAATCTGAACGTAATATCAGTGAGAAATGCTCTCAAATTGAAAGAATGCGCTCTTGATTAAAGATAGGAATATAACTCCATACCGAGCAGGATGGCAAAGGCGCTGCCCATCTGGAGGCCAAGCCGGAGGTGGAAGACCCTCAGGAGACCGAGCAGGAGAGCGAAGGCGAGACCCCTCTGGCGACCGGCGGCTAAGGTGAGACCCCACTGGCGGCCAGGCGAAGGCTGAACCCCTCTGAGGACCGGGCAGGCGATGGGTCAGCGGGGCAGAAGACAGGCGACGGGTCAGCGGGGCTGAAGACAGGTGAAGGGTCCGCTTTGCAGGAGTCAGGTGAAGGGTCAGCTGGGCCGGAGTCAGGTGAAGGGTCAGCTGGACTGGGGACAGCTGGGCCAGGGTCTGCCAACAAGGTAATAGGAGCAGCAATCGGCAAGGTAACTGGAACCGTAATAGGCAACAGGATAAGGAGTCGGCCGGACCACCGACAAAACACGGGGAGAAAGAGTCGGCTGGACCGCCGACAAAACACTGGGGCAGGAGTAACTGGGACGCCAGGCACCGGCAAAGTCTCTGGGACGCTGGGCACCGGCACAGTCTCTGGGGCGCCGGAGACCAGCAAAGTCACTGGAACACCAGTAAACGAATACTTTGGGTGGTTGGTCGACGTAGATCCTGGACGGCTGGATGTCAGGTGAGACTGCGGACCAATGGTCAGCTCTGGAACACTGGACATCTCGGGAACACTGGACAGCTCAGGCTCTGGCTGGCTGGACAGCATGGGCTCTGGACCACTGGACAGCGAGGACTCTGGGCTGAAGAGAGATTGAAGCAGGGCATGTCGACGGGAGCCATTTTGTCCCTTTCTCCATCTTCGGCCTCCACGGGTCCCAGGGAAAATGGCCAGGCGGGTCCTTACAAAGGACTCTGTCGTTAGGGGCATTAGCTGACCGTAACAGTAGGACATACTGAAAAAACTTCTTGAAAAGCAGGCAAGGAGGCACACCGGGTCAAAAACAGAGAACCTGTAGCCAGGATGCTAGCAGGCTCAGCATCTGATGAGGAGCTGGTAATTGACTGAGTTAAGCATTTGTTGAGCTAACAGGCTTGGCTGAACACAATCCTTTAGTAGGTGGAGGAGCTGGAGCAAAAGTAATGCTGATAGCCCAGTTAGGAACAAAGTACTTTAACCAAGGTTTTTCTGAAACCTTCTCACGAGCTGCTGCCAAAATTCCCTCCTTCAGGCAATCACCGTTAGCCTCCCTCCACCTGGCTTTGAGCTCCACCAGGTCACAAATAAGGTCACAAAGTTCATCAGAAATCATCTCTGCTGGGTCCATGTTTGGGTAAGGTTCTGTCATGAGCTTCAGGGAATGTAGGACCCAAATGCAGAGACCAGGCAGAATAGAGCTTGAATGTTTAATAAAGATAATCTTTACAACAAAAGTGTCCTGAAAACAGCAGGCAAAAATACAAAACAGGAACAGGCAGAATCCCAAAAACAGGAACAGGTAGAATCCCCAAAACAGGGACAGGCAGAATTCCTAAACAGGAAAAACAAAATATCAGGAACACTAAGACTAAATGGGTAGACTAAACACACAGACACTCCTAACAGAAAATAATGAATTGATAACAGACAAGGGAAACAGAGGGTGTTTCTCAATCTCAAGAATGCAAAGTACGGACTTGTGTTCTTGGGGAGAACGTTCTTGCTGGTTGTTCGTGGAAGAATGAACTCGCAAGTTCACAAGCACAGAAGACGCTATTAACAGTTTGAGACAATGCGTTCTTCCTGTTATTGCTCAACACTCCCAGCACAGAGGCTACCTACAGGGCTCCAAAATACCAGCTATAAATAAAAACCACAACAATATAACCACTTTGTATTAAAACAATCTCTGGACAAGAAAACCTCATAATGCTACAACATTTGCAATAATATTGAAAAATAAAACTAATTGAGCTTTAATTTTATTGTTTATGGTTTAGATCAAACACCCCTTACTTATTCAAAAGAGTGGAACGCGATCCCTACTATTACATATAATTACAATATAATTACCCTAAAACAAATCAAATAAAAAATTCTCCAAAAAAAAAAAAATCCCCCCTCCTGCGCTTGTGTGTGTGTGTATGTGTGTGTGTGCATGAGTGTGTGTGTGTGTGTGTGTGTGCTTGTGGAGTTTAACTCCAAAAAGACAGTTAACCACAGGTTCCCGTTAATCTTATGATGGACATGTGTTGTGATATTTAAACAAACGATCCGTCAACGGCGAAATAAAAGCCTCTTATTTTTTCACTTTTTTCTTTTTTTCTCTTTTTTATTGCACTATTTGCACATTATTGCTGTACATTTCATATTTTATATATTATTACTGTATATTTGTTTTTATTATATATGTTTAAAGTATTGATAATATATGTTGTTTTTATTTGTTGCTTGTATATCTGGAGTTGTAACGAAAATAATTTCCCCCTGGGATTATTAAAGTATTTCTGATTCTGATTCTGATTATTTATGGGACCAGTCTAAAAGACCTCCGGGGTCCTACAGCGGGATCTCCGAGTGTGACTGTCCGAGCGCCGAGCTAGCGGCCCCGGCAGACGCAAGCTGGCGGCCGTGTCACTTTATGGAGCTCCGAAAACTCCGAAACTTTGGAGCAAATTGTCGATTCGGCAAAGATTTTCGCAAGACTGCCTATATTCGAAATCTAAAATGTTCATTTCTCACCTAAAATGCTCTCAGAAGTGAATTTAGTGATGAATAAGATGGCGAAAATTGTTAAAATTGTTCAATTTTTGGGCTGTCTATGTACTGGAAATCTGACCATCGTTGAATGCTGAAATGAATGTTGGGATACAGGTGCTGCGAAGTTCATACAAGTTACCAACCAATGCATCCTCGGTAAAATGGGCGTGTCAAGAACATTTCCAGGAATCTTAACTGTTTTTGGTGAAATGCGAACTTGTGTATTGGGACAGTACTTTGGCGACACAAGATGACGTTTCACAGGGACACAAGAACACAAGTCAATAGAAGAACACAGATTGAGAAACACCCAGACAATCATACAGGCGGGAAACACAAGACAGGAAGTAAAACAAGACAAGGAGGAAAACAGAGACTTCAAAATAAAACAGGAAACAGAAACATAAACATAAAACCATGACAACTTACTATAGTCAAAGTTTTCCATTAATAAACATACCGTGTTTCTTGCACAAAGATCCATGTTGTTCAGACTGAAGAGATGTTATAAACACTGTTTTGAAACTGTAGCTGTGTGTTTACGAGGACCAATAAAAAACACATGGGGCCCTATCTTGTACTCAGCGCAATTGCCTTTGTACACCGACACATGTATCATTCCTATTTTGCACCCGACGCACAGCAGACTTTTCCCTCCATAGATGCAAAATAGGGAATGTATTTGCGCTCCCGGGGGCGGTTCAGCGAAAAGAGGAGGCGTGTTCCGGCGCAAATGTTCCCTGGTGCTATTTTGCAGTTTCAGAAAACAATTCCGCCACTGACCAGGAAAAACCTGGTCTAAAGTCAGTGGCACTAGTCTAAAGTCAGTAGCGCGTTATTCAGATGCTATTTTAGGGGCGCATGCTTGGCCATAATGTAGCATGTGCACAACGCGCATACACTTTGCTTCTCTCATTTACACAGACACAGCAGTTCCCATTTTTGCAAACCAAACATACTGTAATTACAAAGAAAAATATTACTGAAAATGCACTTCAGGTGTTTGGATCGGTCAGGGTCAGGAGGAACTTTACAGTACAGTCCTCAAAACGTTGCAGCATTCTTTGTGGCTTGTTGTGTTTTACACATTTCCATGAATCATGGATGTGTTGATGACATAAATGATGAAATATTAGAGGACTTAAGGAGACGTGATGTTGAACTACGGTGGGATTGGACACTCCGGCGGATTCTGGTCCGGGAGTGGCAATGCGCGATGCGCTCCTGATGGAGCGGGTGGACGGAGATGGAGTGGGGGGAGGAGGAAGGGGCACAACAGGAGCAGGTGGTGCGTTTGGAGGCCCACGCTCCATGGCTGCAGCAATCCTCTCCAGACGTGAGGAGATGCGCCCGAGAGGCCGCAGCAACATCGCCACCCGGCCAAGACGGGCATTTATTACTTTGCCGCATCCCGGACAGCTCCCGCTGGCGTGCGCCAGGCAAATCCGCCGTTATAATAGCAATCCGCCATGGAACAAGCGCGCCTGCTCTTAAAGGGAATGTGAGATGACGCTCTGATTGGTTTATTGCACGTTACGCCCAAATCACACCTAACTACTTCAGACCAACCCATTTTAGATTTGCGTAGGGCGCAAGAGTTATTTATCCCGCCGGTATAATAGCAAAAGTGGCCGAGGTCCGCCCACAAAGCTAAGTGTGTTTCACGTTTGATACTTGCGTTTCAGATCGTTAAAATAGGGCCCATGGTCTGTAACTGCCCATATGTTTTCTGATCTGATGCCCAGCCCACAGCAGCAAGTGGATAAACTCTGTGAGGGCTAGATTTATCAAGCCGTTTGCGCCTGTTTCCAGGCGCTAATTGGTCGCAAAGACGGACGTAACCGATGCGGGCTATTTACAAACAGGGAGCACTTGGGTAAAATCGCAGATTGTCTGCCACATGAGCGAGAAGAGACAAGTTGCGCTTTCAATATGCGTTCATGGGAGGGTCATGGGGAAAGTGGGAGTTCCACCCAAAAAGGTGGGAGGATAAGCGCAAAGTGCACCTAATTATATATTCCGTGGTATTTACAAAGACTGTCAGTAAGAGCGCGCCTCTTCTGCGGGGGAAATTCTCCGCCTCTTCAAAGCAGGTCTAAACCAGCCGCAGTCGAGTTTCCTCGTAGACCTTTATGCTGCTGGTGAAATGGCAACAGTAATTTGAGCAAGATGTAGACATAGGCGAGGCTGAAAATATTTTTTAAATATCTTTAACACAAGAATCAAAGTGTCAGTGAACACAACATCATTTTGCGTTACAGATCAAGCAATATTAGAGTTACTGGAAGAAATCAAAGATGAAATTGAATCTCCCACTCAGCGTTCACATCCCATTCCAGCAGTTGTTAAACTCCTCGCTACATTACAAATATTGGCATCAGGATCATTTCAAACAGTCATAGCATCAGCAGTGGGAATATCGCAGTCTGCACCCAGCCATATCATAGCACAAGTACTGCTTTGCTACAGTGCAATTTACGGTATAGGGGGCGGAGAAAGAAGCTGATTGCCTGATGGGTGTCAGGGTTGATAAATACCACGCAAAATGTGGAAGCATAGCGTGCGCTATTACCGAACTCGCATGCGCTAGTGTTAGTAAATTAGGCCCTGAGTGTCTTGAAAACTGTTGCAAATCACCATCACCATCAAAACCAGGGAAATATCATGGTTTGGGTAAAATATGGTTAAAAGAAAACTCAGTTTTTGGCAGGAAAAGGGACATAAGAAGTGACCTCTGCTGGGAACCGAGCAGTGTGGTTAAACCCTATCTTTTAAACAAAAATCTCAGAGCATGTGACCTCTGAGACAAAGGAAACCACATGTCCCACATGCGGCCTGAGCGACCTTTTCAAACAAAGAGAATGCGGCCTCCACGCAACTGGAAAAGCCTAAAAGTCACACCTCCATGAGAAAAGATGGCCGGAGGTCCAAAAAAACCTTCAAGAACCTTCAAGAACTCTGATTCCCTATTGGCCGGGGTCCCTGAACGCAGCAGGGGTCCATGCCCAGGTGACCGGGGATATAAATACTCTTGTCACCAACTTCTCATCGTCATCCACCGCATGCGAAAGCTGCTAATGGGTGCTCTCCTCTGTGTTTTTAGATTGCAACCCCGTGTACTCTAATTAAATAGTTTCATTTCTCAGACGAGTGGACTATTTTTGGTGTTCTGGGAATACCCTGGATCCTGTGGAAACATGCATCAGTGTTTCACCTCTGAAGAAGAGAAAACTATGTTTGCTCTACGAGAAATTGAACAACAGGGACACCGCTTTTCTTAACGAGACGACTGAACTGCTTCTTCGCTACCTTTGGAGAGAAACCATTTTTTTCCGTGAATCACTGACGATTGAAAGACAGATCCGTTTTTGTTTACCGTGGAGCATCTATGGGACCAAACAAATGGGAACACACACAGTAAGGAGGCTGAAGTTTCTAGGCAGAGAAATATAGGTGTTTTATTAATGTCAGTAACTGCTATTGCTGCAACTTGTTACTGCATTGAATGTTATTAATTAGTGAGTGCTACTCTTGTCTCTTTTGTGTCTTTCTTTCTCTAAAGTGTGTTTTGCTTTCCTCTTTACACACTAACCTAACACACGCATACACATACACAGATCAGCTGACAGTCACCCCGTAGTCACGTGTATTGCAACCAAGTTTCACTGCCCCCCTTCTTGGGGTGAATTACAAAAAGAGCCTCACATTTCACTGTTTCATCCACCATCTTGATCTCGCGTGGCTTAGCTACCCACATGATCTTGTCACCTTTCCCTCTTTCTAATGATCACCTTTTCATCCACCCAAATCTTCTCACTATAAAGTCATGAGGCTCTGGAACAATGTGACACTACTTCCCCCAGTCATATTTCACTCAGCCACTAGAGGTCTTTGCCAGTTAAATGTAAACATAAGTCCTTATAGGTGTTTTTAGAAGAAGAAGAATGCCTTCATTTATTCCGCGAGTGGAAATTTTCACAATTTATTTATTACAGTTGCACACATATTGAACCCAGGCCTGAATTACAAACATACTCAGGACCTATACATGCTAAACACACTAATGGAGAGATGTCAGCATGAGGGGGCTGTTCTTTGGAGGAGCGCCCTGAGCAGTTGGGAGTTTGGTGCCTTGCTCAAGAGCACTTTGGCAGTGCCCAGGAGGTGAAATGGAGGTTTTGCAGAAATGACTGATGGTGTTTGGTATCGTTTTTCTTGGGAAGATAGACCTTATTCTCAAAATAAACCGGTTCTCTCAAACTCTAAATCAGTATTTAATGTCTTGCTTAAACACTTAGAGACAGTTCTCACTATTATAGATTCCTGAGGGGATTGATATCAATGCATAAAATGATCTTTGTGTTGTGTATTGATGATATTACGATATGTTTATTACATAATAGAGAATGTATCCTCCATCCTGCAGGACTCTGCACGTTGCAAGGAGTAGAAACACGTCAAAGTAGTCCTACTCTGCCCTCTGCAGTCATTCAGATACTTTCACTTCTGGGTTGCACTCCGAGTGGAGCTGAGTTGTTGACACACACGACAGGTACGCTATTTTAACATTAATTTTTGTTGTTTTCTTTCAACCATAAAACATTTATCATTGCTAATTTGTAAATTAAAATCACACATGGATATATTACCTCATTTACAATTATTTTGTTAATAGGTTTAAGTGGTTTTATTGCATAAAAAGATACAAAATGCAATAATGCAAGGTTAAGATTCAACTTTACTTTATTATTGATTGGTTAACAAACAATATAATTGTGACTATATTAATTTTTTGCTTTTGCTGTCAATATGATCTATTCCTTTTTTGTTGCTTTTTACAGAAAAAGATTTTTCAGAAATCCAGAATGCCACATGATCTGTTGAAAAGTGAGTATTTCAGTTAATTGTTTTTGTCTCTGCATTCATGTACAAGTCATACAACTAACACACACATCAGTACAACTTTATTTTTCTTTGTATATTGTAACGCCTTTTTTAAACAAATACTGGTAGAAACCTAAGTCAAAATGTTTCAAATTTTGAGGATTCATTATTCAGATACATTTTTTAATGAGTGTTGATCTTGCCAAATGAGTTTAATATGTCTGCTCTCTCTCTCAGATGCTGCCTCCTCAGCAGGATTTACTTCTGACTGTATTCCCATGGCTGTGGCGTGTGGCTCTGCTGGTCTGATTGTTGGTGTTCTAGTACTCATTGCTGTCATGTATACCAAATATTGCAATATCGCACACAACTACTCCACAAAGAATTTGGGGATAGGAGTAAAATGTGTTCTGGTTTATTGGTATTTCTTTAAACCAATCACAATCGTTTTGGGCGGTGCTAAGCACTGGAGAAAAGCCACGGTGCCTCTGCAACATAGGCTCGGAAGGAACTTAACATGTGTACATTCAAAAGTAGTTTTAGTCGTGCAACAGAAAACTCAGATTGGAAAGATAGTCTAGCTAGCTGTCTGGATTTACCCTGCAGAGATCTGAGGAGCAGTGAACCACAGTCCTCAGAAATCCACCAGAGTTTAAAATGCCAACGAAGAAAGCCCAAGGCAACAGATATCCTGCCTAAATGAGTGAAATCCGGTGTTTTTTTTTCCGGCAGCAATGGAGCAATCCCGGAAGTGGGACATAAAGGATATAGACTAATCATCAGGTAATACAGTTTTTTTCAACTGCTTACACACATTTTCAAAACTATGTCTCCTTTTTTCAAAACTCTACACAGAATTCCTAAAACTGCACACACAAAATGCTAAATGCCTCACATCTCCTTCAAAATTAAACACTGCATTAAAAATACCATAAACACATCTCAAAATGAAGCATTTGCATCAAATGGCAAACACTTTTTTCATAATAGTAAACTTTTGGATATACCATGTACACACTGTTGTTCTAAATCTAAAGCTCTTTTGTCTTTCATAGGCTTATAGCTACATTTACAATGTTCTAGAGTGAAAGTCATCTGCTGAGAGTGGTTGAAAAGTGAAAATGTAATGTTACAGTAAAACAGAAAATATTTATTGGGCACAACGTTACGTTTGTAAGAGTAGCACAGTGTTGTATACAGTAGCATGAAACAAGAAAATACAAGTACAAACATATGTAAACCAAAGGTATCATTTTTAGAATAAAGAATATGTGTATGTGTGTGTGTGTGTGGGTGTTTGTGTGTGTGTTTGTGTGTGTGTGTGCATGTGTGTGTTGTGAGTGTTTGTCCGTGCTTGCGTGTGTGACGGGTGTGTGTGTGTGTGGGGAGGGACAGAATTGTATGCACTTTGTGCAAAACAAAGTCTGATTGATTTGTAATGCTGAAATAGTCATTAGATAGTTACATGCAGTATGGACGCCACCTTACTGTAAAGCTACTCAAGATGGGCTTCTCTCTCTGATCTCATCAGAGATGACTCTCCTTCTTACTCTTCTTCCCTCCTCCTCCTCCTCGTTGTTATCCCCTGTCTCTTCCTCCTACTCCTCTTACTCTCTGTCTATTGTTGGCATCCATTGTTCAAAACAGGTAATCTGACCTTTGACCTTTGTATAGGCCTATACTAAAGCAATAATTGGTTAGTGTTCAGTTATGACATAATGTGTTTGCAAATGTGAGGAGTGTGTGTGTGTGCCCTGGTAAATAAGTGTAGCATTTTGATTGGTTGTGTTTAGAAATGGATACAAGTCACTTCCTGTTAGATTTTTGTGTTTTAGGTAGAGAATTGTGTGTAATGTTTTGAAAAAAGTGTTTTATGCAATTGAAAACTGAGTGAAAGACTGAGAAATAGCTTATGGTTTTGGAGATTTGCTGTGTAGTTTTGCACTTTGAGTGAGAGGTTTCAAAAATCGTGTGACATGAAAAGATTTTGTGTGTAAGCAGTTGGAAAAAACTGTAAACAGCTGGTTGGAGCCAAAGATAAAAAGAGTACACATTTCATTGATACACAACGAATGAAGAGTACACAACTGCCACACAGGTGTAATGTATGAATGAGTAAGTCAAGTGTTGTGTTCTTATGCTCTCATGAGGTGCATATAATTTGCATGTATGGCTGTGCATACACACAGTAGAAAAATACAGTATAAAGCAAAATAACAACATTAAAATAAAACCAGTAATTTTCTATTTTTGACTACAAAATAACAGGGAGTGTTTTTTTTATTTTTATGTTGTGCATATTGAAAAAACTAACTGAATGAATTAATAATACACAATCAGTTCCTCCAGGATTTCGCTGCCTTTGTTGAGATTGTTGCGGACCAAAAAGCCTGATTTTGCGGGAGCTGTTGTAAAAAATTTAGATAAAAGTTGCGATGTCTTTTGAATGTTTGTTACAATGAAGTTGCGAGAGACAGTAAAAAAAATGCCTTTTTTGTATAGTTGTTTAAAAGCAAAAAGGAAACTTGTTTTGGGGAGAATAAAATTACTGTGGGCTGAGTTTTCCTAGGAACCTTACCAAAAAGGCTCAGGATGCTGCAAATGTTGGTATATTATGAAAATAGCTGGTGGATATAAGACAAAAAATAATAATTTATTGAATTAATCAAATTTGAACATATGCGTCATTGGCTTGTTGATCTTTACATTGTTGGATAATTTCCTATCCTGGCCTGGGACACACATTCATATGATTTGATAAAGTACTTATTGGAATTTAACTTATTATTGCACTTACAATAATGAGCGTAGTTGTCCTTAATTTAGGTCATCCTAAATGTCTCATCCCTGGTTTTTCCTGCATCCACCGCGTGATTGTCTGTGTGTGCGCATTAGTCGCGGGGGGAACTGAGCAGCAGCCCCGCCCACTGCATAGAGCCGACAGGATTGAACAACCTGCTTTCACAGAATTCTGTGAAATGAACACGGCCCCTTAACTCAAAATCTGTGACAGTTTCACCGAATCGCCGAAAATTCCGTTATTGGCCCAAAGAAGAATTCTGTGAAATTAACACGGCCCGTTACAATTACTTGAGGGGCCCATGGAAGAATTCCGTGTAATGAACACAGCCCCTTAAGTTAAGGAAAAGGTCGTGGGTGGGCTTATGTTTCAATGACACATGGGACAACAACGGGACGGTTGGGTTTAGGAAAACAATAACGGGACGAAAAGTTGCGGTAATTGGTCAAAATTGCGAGTCGCACAAAATTCATGGTGATTGGTTGAATTTGCGTGAATTGTTGCCATCACAACATCGCAAAATCCTGGAGGGACTGCACAATGTGTTAATACACCACTTGAGTAAATATTCTATATTACTATTTTTCACGACTATTTTTCAAAAAATCGACCAGCACTAGTACATTATAACACAAGGCCAATTGCACATTGACTACAGTGCTGCTACAGATGTGCTGTAATGACCATTGAATGTTGCAATTTGCAGACACAAATCTCCAGCATAACAAAATTGACCTGTCTTTTAAATCTTGTTCTGGCCCCTGCAGTAAGATAGCAGATCTAACACATCTATCTCATGACCACCCCTATTCTTGAATTGCTAGACAACAAATAAATCCTTATTGCTCCTGTTTTTTTATTGCAGTTGCAATATTATATACTAGTGATCAATTACCTAGCAACAGGCTCAAAGTTCAGATGTTCACAAAGACACTCATAGTGGAACTGAGCATTGGACAACAAACATGTTTTGTTTAAAGTTTAACTTACTAATTAATATATTTTTAGATTTAGCCACACACTGTTTTCTAAATCTGAAAATTAGTTTTCTTTGCAAAAACATTTTAATCAAAAAACTAATTATTCTGATTAAACTGATGGCTTTCTTGTTGATGTGGTTGTAATAGTGACTTTCTTATAGTTCCACTTTAACTAATTATTTGCTTTTTATGATTTTTGAATGGTGGTGTAATGTTCATACAATCCACTTTGCTGCTGTTTTAGCCATGACTCTAAAAAAAAGAGCGACTTATGATGCAGGTGCACAAAACTGTGAGCAGTCAGCACCACAGTCTGTGTGTGTTTATTTAATCATGAAACATCAGTCGATGCCTTAAATACATATGTATAAGTTTGTGTGTGTGTGTTCTGTCTGAAAACACGCAACCACAGAGCGTGTTCAGGAAGTTTTTTTGCACAAGCTGCACTCCTGTACAGAGACAATGTGGCTGTTCTTCATATCTTAATATAAAAACGCTGTGTGGTGAAGCTGTACGACCCCTGATGAACAATTGTTGCAGATTAAATGTTGATTCTGAGACAAAAAAGGATTGAACCAGGTGATCTATTCTATTTCTATTCTATGTGTTTTCTTGAGCTGAGATGGAAATAACAGTTTATCTGTGGTTCAAAGCTCACTCTCTCACACCGTCATGTTGATACCACACACACGTGTCACACGTCAGGTATTATTAACCATCATAACCTCTTTATATGGTTTGACGGTCAGACAGCATCGAGACAGGATGGAGTTCACAGGTTTCCTCCTCATACTCCGTGAGAAACAACTTGCCTTTACTTTAATAATATACTGTACTTGTTACAGTCTAACTTAAAAGGTTGATAATAAACAATTTTTTTGTAATACAGAAGTTCTAGTGGAGAATTACAGTTTTTTCCAACTGCTTACACAACGTTTTTGAAAACTATGTCTCCTTTTTTCAAATCTATACACAATAATCCCCAAAACTGCAACACACAAAATGCTAAATGCCTCACATCTCCTTCAAAATAAAAACACTGCATTCAAAATACCATAAACACATCTCAAAATGAAGCATTTGCATCAAATGGCAAACACTTTTTCATAATAGTAAATTTTGGATATATCATGTAACACTGTTGTTCTAAATCTAAAGCTCTTTGGTCTTTCATAGGCTTATAACTACATTTACAATGTTCTAGAGAGAAAGTAAATCTGCTGGAAAGTGGTTGGAAAAGTGCACCTTTAAAAACAATGTAATGTTACAGCAAAACAGAAAATATTTATTGGGCACAACGTTACGTTTGTAAGAGTAGCTCAGTGTTGTATACAGTAGCATCAAACAAGAAAATACAAGTACAAACATATGTAAAACCAAAGGTAACATTTTATGCACACACACATATTTTATGTGTGTGTGCGTGTGTGTGTGTGTGTGTGTGTGTGTGTGCGCGTGTGTTGTGAGTGTTTGTCCGTGCTTGTGTGTCGGGACAGGGGTGTGTGTGTGTGGGGGGACAGAATTGTATGCACTTTGTGCAAAACAAAGTCTGATTGATTTGTAATGCTGAAATAGTCATTAGATAGTTGCATGACGGTATGGGACCCACTGTAAAGCGACTCAAGATGGGCTTCTCTCCCTGATCTCATCAGAGATGGCTCTCCTTCTTACTCTTCTTCCCTCCTCCTCCTCCTCCTCGTTGTTATCCCCTGTCTCTCCCTCCTACTCCCCTTGCTCTCTGTCTATTGTTGGCATCTATTGTTCAAAACAGGTAATCTGACCTTTGACCTCTGTATAGGCCTATACTAAAGCAATGATTGGTTAGTGTTCAGTTATGACATAATGTGTTTGCAAATGTGAGAAGTGTGTGTGTGCCCTGGTAAATAAGTGTAGCATTTTGATTGGTTGTGTTTAGAAATGGATAGCAAGTCACTTCCTGTTAGATTTTGGTATCTTAAGTAGAGAATTGGGTGTGATGTTTTGAAAAAAGTGTTTTATGCAATTGAAAACTGAGTGAAAGGCTGAGAAATAGCTTATGGTTTTGGAGATTTGCTGTGTAGTTTTGCACTTTGAGTGAGAGGTTTCAAAAATCGTGTGACATGAAAAGATTTTATCTGTAAGCAGTTGGAAAAAACTGTAATACTTGTCTTCAGAAAAAGAACATTTACATTCTAACATTTAAACTATATCAACCTGATGTCACAGAATTCCGTGAAATGAACAACTTAACTCAAAATCTGTGGCAGTTTCACGGAATTGTAAAAAATTCTGTGATAAGACCACAGAAGAATTCGGACACGATCTCCGGTCTCCCAGGTGAAAGTCCTGTGTTTGACCGATCCACCACCCCAACCAACCTCCTTACGCGGATTTTCGGCCTTTCATAGTACTCGCTACCGTAGTCACCCGAATTGTTACATCATCTTCTCATTGACTTTACATTGGCATTGTTTTGGCCACCAACGAATTTTCACACATTCCGTCACCACCACTGCATGCGGTGTTAACAGTTCGTGATAATTTCACGGAATTCTGTGAGACCAGGCTGACTATATAGTTTGTTACCTTTGTGGTGCTTACGTCGTACCTAAGAACTCCGTTTACAGACAGAGTTTTTGATTACTGGGAAAATAAATTCCTTATGTTTTTAACTATAAAATTTATTTACCCATTAAAGTAACCTGATTAAGGTTTAAATGGGATTTTGAGAGGATGATTAACGTGTTAAACAGTGAACTGGGATATGAGTTATTCTTAACGGATCATCTGCACCATTTAAGGGCCCTAAGAAAACAATAACATGAAAGCTATCCCACAATTTATACCTTGAAGACTTCAGGGATGGCGTTTTTTAACCCTAAAAACTCCTAAAACCTTTTATATGTTACAATGGATAAATTCATCTCACATTTGGTTTGAATTAATTAATGGATTTTTCAAGTATTTCTAAATTAAGTGTAAAATAAAGGGGAAGTCATAGCCTTAAATTTTTCTTATTTTGATAATGTGTTCTCTTTAAGTGAAAGTGGTTAAAGGGGTTTAGTTAATGGACATATTAATTGATCTCCTGATACTCATACTGAACAAATTGATATAGGGTTAACAATTGGAACTAAGTAATTTTTTTGTGTCTTTCTCTGCAGCCTTTCTCAAAGTCTCCCCCAACAGATCTCAGTTCTTTGAGTAGGAGTCTTTCTCTCTGAGCTGTGAAGAGAACAGTAAATCCTCTGGATGGAGCGTAGAGGCCAAAACAGTCTGAGGAGTTTCAGAGTGCGGACATGACTAGGGCTTTCTGCAGGTGTCAACCTGCATCATCAATGAAGCCTACCAGTGGAACAGTGGGGAGTACTGGTGTGAGTCCACATCTGGAGAGAAGAGTCCAGCTGCCAACATCACCGTTACCGGTTAGTTCATCACTGGAGGCAGGAGGGATGTTTTTCCTTCACAACAAAACCTGCGAATGAGACATTTACTGTAGCAGAACACTTAATGAAGCATGTAGCATGTGGGGTAAATACCAAACACAACATAATTACTTTGTCATTTTTATTATTTTTAACAATTTGATGAACAATCACATTTCATCTCCTGTGACTGCTTCACCATAAAACCATTATATACTTTGTTTTTGTAAATAATTTTTAGCCGATATTATTCTGGTTGTTGAACAAAAAAGAAAGACCAAGATGCACCTGGCTTAGTTTAACAGGAAAAGGTCACAACAATGCCCTCTGGTGTCCAAAGTTATAATCTGCAAATGGACCCTCTCAGCAAACTTATGGTGGCATATACTTTTCTCTTAAAGGCTGCAAAGGCTACATAGGGTACTAACCACTAATCCTAACATTCAGAGGAGTCTTTTTCTTCAATTCTTCAACCCTTTCTCTTGCATTTTGAAGACAGCAATGTGATCCCGGAGAGTCCTGTGTTTCCTGTGATGGAATGAGAATCTGTGACTCTGCGCTGCACTACTCAAAGCAACTCTTCCAACCTGTGGGTCAGCATCTTCCTGAAGGACAGATCTCCTGTCGGTGCAGCAATCACGGGGCAGATGACCATCCCTGCAGTGTCCAAGGCTGATGAAGGCCTCTACATGTGTGTGATCATTTTAGTCGGGACATCACCAGAGAGATGGCTCACTGTCAGAGGTTAGATGAAGTAGGAAATACAATGATTTATGCATTAATGTCAGCATAATTTAAACTTTCTCATCACATGATTTTAAGGGAAGACACTACAGGTGAATAGGGGAAATATTTAACGGATATCAGCATAAAACTACCACAGTCGATTATTTACAATAAGACAATTATTGTTTGTATTACAACTTTACTGAAATGTTATATTTAAATATGCAAATGGTGCAATATCTTCTAAATATGTACTAAAATGTACTAATTTCCAGAACAGAAATGTAAACCTTGGATAAATCCAGGTTGTTTCATTTTGTTGACTTAAACCTAAAGTACTTCACAGTTCAAGTACAACTGTTGTGTAACAGACGTAACATTGCAACAGTGCACTTTGCTCTTTGTGCGACTTTCTATCTAGACAGAAAACAACTCATGGTTTTCATACACAGAATGTACAGAAAGAAGCAGGTCTACTGTCTGATTGTTCAACTGGAAACGTGACAGAAGTTGAAACCTGGGTATTTATTTAAACATTTAATGTACAGTATATACAGGGTAGTCTATATCCTCGATGTTCAACTTCCGTGATTTCTCCATTGGCAAAGGAAATTTCACTGGATTTCACTCATTTTGGCCAGCTATCTGTTGCCTTTAGTCTTTCTTTGTGTTGATATTTTTAAACTCCAGTGGATTTATGGGGACTATGGTTAAACTTTTCAACAGATCTCTGCAGGTGTAAATCCAGACAGCTAGCTAGACTATTTTTCCAACTTTAGAACGCATAACCGTTTCCACCAAAACAAATTCCTTCCGGAGGCTATATTTTGCAGCAACACCGGGCTTTTTCCGGTGCTTAGCACTGCCCAAGACGATTGCCATTGGTTTAAAGAAATGCATATAAAGCAGAACACGTTTTTCTCCCATCTCAGAATGTTGTTGTGGACTAACCAGACCCTCAACAGCACCGCAGTGGAGGAAGGTCTGGCAAAGCGAGACATATACAGGGAACAAGCTGCTTTGAAATGCACTGATGGCCCACATTCCTTCTCATGTTTGATTTTTATATCAGATATATTATGAATATTGTAAAGGAGGGGTTACACATGTTTCATGAAGTGATGTTTGAAACTGATCCTGAGAATTAACACCAGTAGGTACCGGTGCTCTTGCAGCTCCCCTCATGTCTGTCTCCAGACAGATATGTTACCTGGTGGTGGGAGCTCCTATCTGCTGTCCACCATCTTACTGGGACTCAGAGACAGAGACAGAGTGAGAGGTGAGTCACTATGCCGGCGATGGAGGTCAAGTGTTTATATGTGCGAACAGGATTTATTCAGTTTGGAAAATCCCACGGTCTCTAAAGCTACAGCTCAAATTGTCTGGCTGACTAAACATGGAAGGACCCATCTGCTAGCGATAGGGGCCATGACTGAGAAAGCTACATGGAGCTACATGGATAAATATGCACCAAACAAGCCACTTTGAAATTTTGCTGTTCTCATGAATACAAAAGTTGGGTGACCCTCCCCCCTAGGCTAAAAAGAATTGGATGACCCTCCCATCAACAAAGAATAAAAAGACATGACCCTCCCCTATTTTCCTCCGGTGGTCCATTCCATAAATACCGAACGGTCCCTAAGTAATCCCATTCCTCACAGTAGAATATGTATATTGCTTTTTTGTTCAAATTCTCTGACCCTGCCTTGTATGTCTTTGGTAGGTAAAAAACATTGCAGCCATTTCTTTTTATTCCCATGTTTTAACAACCCTGTCTGGGTGCAGAAGCTAACACTTTGCTTCCTCATCTCCAGTTGATTTCTCCCCCTCAATGTAATCGTGGTACTTTAGAAAGAACTCAGAGGATCTGAAACTAAAACCTTACTTTCACTGCTGAGCTTTAAAGAACTGAAACCTTTTCTGCTGTCAAACGGGATGTGATATTCTGTGAATAACGGGATGCCCTGTGCGACCTTTCATCAGAGAGAGAGTGCGCACGGGTGTCACAGCCCGCCTTGCTAAGTTTTACAGTGGCAAGGAGAACCGGGTCGGCCCCTTTAAAAAGAGTCAAAACCGAGGCCTGCCCGGTCGGCGACGGCACGTTCAATAATCTGCCGCCACAGAGATCACGGTTTTTATTTATTTTTTCACGGACTCAGCGGCTGCGGCCCGTTGCCCTTATTTACAGTTTTTCCAACTGCTTACACACAAAATCTTTTCATGTCACACCGATTTTGAAACCTCTCACTCAAAGTGCAAAACTACACAGCAAATCTCCAAAACCATAAGCTATTTCTTCAGCCTTTCACTCAGCTTTCAATTGCATAAAACACTTTTTTCAAAACATTACACACAATTCTCTACCTAAGACACAAAAATCTAAAAGGAAGTGACTTGCTATCCATTTCTAAACACAACCAATCAAAATGCTACACTTATTTACCAGGGCACACACACACTTCTCACATTTGCAAACACATTATGTCATAACTGAACACTAACCAATCATTGCTTTAGTATAGGCCTATACATAGGTCAAAGGTCAGATTACCTGTTTTGAACAATGGATGCCAACAATAGACAGAGAGCAAGGGGAGTAGGAGGGAGAGACAGGGGATAACAACGAGGGAGGAGGAGGAGGAGGAGGAGGAGGAGGAGGAGGGAAGAAGAGTAAGAAGGAGAGCCATCTCTGATGAGATCAGGGAGAGAAGCCCATCTTGAGTAGCTTTATAGTGGCGTCCATACCAGAAATTACGTATTGACTATTACATTAAAATATTTTTACAAACCCAAACAAGCAAAACGTACAAACACTCACAACACACACGCACACACACACACACACACACAAAATATGTGTGTGTGCATAAAAATGATACCTTTGGTTTACATATGTTTGTACTTGTATTTTCTTGTTTCATGCTACTGTATACAACACTGAGCTACTCTTACAGACGTAACGTTGTGCCCAATAAATATTTTCTGTTTTGCTGTAACATTACATAGTTTTTTACAGTGCACTTTTCAACCACTTTCAGCAGATTTACTTTCTCTCTAGAACATTGTAAATGTAGCTATAAGCCTATGAAAGATCAAAGAGCTTTAGATTTAGAACAACAGTGTGTACATGGTATATCCAAACATTTACTATTATGAAGAAAGTGTTTGCCATTTGATGCAAATGCTTCATTTTGAGATGTGTTTATGGTATTTTGAATGCAGTGTTTTTATTTTGAAGGAGATGTGAGGCATTTTGCATTTTGTGTGTGCAGTTTTAGGAATTGTGTGTAGAGTTTTGAAAAAAGGAGACATAGTTTTCAAAACGTGTGTAAGCAGTTGGAAAAAACTGTAAGCATCCAGTTCTGACTGATCCCAACAAACTCGTCCGGTCAACTGCCTGTAGAACCCTGGCTTCCTATCCTAAGAAGTAAGCGAGAAGGGGAGGGGGGCGAAGGTGAGTCAAGCCTCCTCCTAATTTGGCATCTACTAGCCTGTTTGATGCTGAGATTTCGAGCCTCCAACATCACCTGCCTCACTCCGCCTAGAGAAATCCTATCTTATGCACATCTCTACATCTACACACACATATCTATCAACGTACACAGGGTATCTGAGGCTCATCTACTTGAAAAATGGCGTGTTTCTATAGTGGTGTGGGTTTGGCTGATACTCACCTCGGGGGCTTAACGAGGTCCGGTTGAAACTCCTGGTCCTTTGGTCTTTGTTCCACCTTCTTTCTTGGGTTCTTATGTATTTTTTATTCAACAATCAGTAGATAATATATTGGTACAGCCAAACAATGAGAAAAAAATATATAGCAGTTGAGAGGGAGGGGGGCGTTCTTAAGTCGTTTACATACCCTTATGCCTGGGCTCATTCAACTAAAAATGATTAATCCGAAAATTTGGTAGCGTGACTTTTTAAAGTTTCAGTCACTCAGAATGTTGCCTAGCGTTTCTAAGTTGCTACAATAAATTTAGGAGTTGGCTTCACATTGACCTTGCGTAATCCTCAATCTCTGCTGATCTCTCCCAACGCCCTTGTCAACTACAGTTCAATTGTGGGAATGTAGAGACAGGTTGTGGTTCCAAGTTCAGTAGGCACCAAGTTTTAGTTTACAGACAATATTTTACCAAATCGTTGCAAAGTGTAAATTGCACTTTCATTATTGAAAATTAAATTGTCATTACGTTATTCGGTGCTCATCATCTGAGGGAGACAGTGTAGGCCTGATGTTATTTCCCAAGAAAAGAGCAAAAGTAGCAAAGCCTCTGACGAACTGACTTGCCATCCCCTTATCACACACATCATACAGCGTCCTGAGAGGGGGACAAGGGAGCCATCTTACAAACGTCTTGACCAAAATGTATTAAAAAAAGATAAGAGCAAGGTAGAGGCGAGAACCGTCTTAACCACCTGCATGAGGCCACATATCCTGTCTTCCTCGTATGCATGCTCGAACTGAAGCAGCTACGGTTTTCTGTCAGTTAAATGCTGAACCACAATTTTCCGTCCCCTGTTAGCCTGCTACGTTCAACTGTGACATGACAGTTGTTCCAATGCAATGTTTAAAACCATGATACGTTTTTTGGTGCACAATGCTTTTATCCATACAGTAAGAACATAAAAGATACAGAGATAAAACAGTAAAATACCTTATCCTAGTAACCGAAAATTAAGTTTGAAGCACACTTTAATGCAAAATGCTGAATGGAAAAGGCTTACAAAATTTAAAAACACTTTAAGAGTGTAATACTAAAGTCATCGGCTATATATTCGAAAGTGGTGCAATCACCAAACATAGCATACTTAAACACAAAGCACGTGTGAAATAGTAAGAAAGAAGGGGTGATTACTTTAAGATTTTAGACGATGTACAGTGTGTGGAATATGACCACATCGTCGGCTTACTCATGTTTTTTCTTCTTTTGTTTTCAGTAAGCTCTACTTTCATTCAATAACCTTTGTCATTATGCTCTACTCTTATTCAGTAGACTTTGTGGGGGACATTGTCTTTCTCTCTAGAGCTTCTTTTCTGTAAATGCTCTGGTCCCACTCTGCTCATTACAACTCAACTGAATTTTCACAATATGTTCATCTCCTTTAACATCTGCAATAAGATTATAGTCTTCATTTAAAGTAAAGTTACATTTTAGAAATATAATTGCATTAAAGAAATGTATCTCATGAAGAGGAACAATAGTGGCAGGTTACGGTATGTGTAGGCTGTTCCACCACTTCAACTTCACTTTGTTTCTGTGAATTCACTGCTGGTTTTATAGACCTTGAAGAGATTTTAAACATTTTTGAAATTTACATCACTGGTCACTTTATGATTAAAGATACAATATTGATAACGGAAAGGCACAATTTTTTTATTATTATTTAAAAGATTGACTTTACGTATGACCATTCTAACTGAAATAGACAGAAGTAGAAGATTTGACCGAATAAACACATCGAGTGCTTCCGAATGGGTCGATCTATATGTGGCCTGTAAAACACAGGATAAAGAAAAAGTCACATAAAATAGCATGCAAGTCATTTGAGCTTTTATATGGCCTCATCTATGTTATGGTTTGTCAAAAAGACAAAAGAGTCTCCACACTAGAGCCTCTGTTAGACTGTACGCAGCATGCTCACGGTGACAATGCTAACATGTTGCTGAATATGTATAATATGGTTGTCATGTTTATCCTCTTAGTTTACCATGTTAGCATGCTCATGTTTGTTAATTAGCAGTGAAAAAAAAGTTCAGCTGAGGCTGATGGGAAATAGTTTTGCAGATATTCATAAACCAAATTATTGGACACGATCTGAATCATTAACCATCATGCTATTAAAAAGAAAATTGGATCTCTAAACCAAATGTTGTGGCAATCCATCAAATAATTGTTGAGATATTTTACTGAAAAACAAAACATTTTAAATTTCATGGTGGCACTTGAGGAAAGATATTTATATTATATTTGTTAAGATACCAAAGAGTTCTCTCAGGAAAACTCCACAATATGGAGAGCAAGATAACATTTTAAGTTCCCTGTAAGTAAAACAGCAGCATGAATGAAAACATGAGGTCACCAGGTCAACATATTAAAATTCATCTTTGTTAAACCTAATTGATTTTGGAAAGTTTTCACTGAGCTCTCATAGCCTCAGCTTGGCTGTGTTATGATAACCTTGTGGTTTGAACACACTTGAGTGCATGGACTTACATTTTCAGAGGAAAGAGATTCTGTATAATTTTCAGCGTCAGGGGCGTTGGACTGGGGGGGAAAAGGGGACTGAGTACCAGGGCCCTCATGTGAGGAGGGCCCAAAAAGATGCTAGAATGAATAGCTGTGGATGTGGGGAGGGGCCCATAGAAAATGCCTTTCTACAGGGCCCAGAATGTTGTGCTACGCCCCTGGTCAGCCTTACCTATTATAAGTAGAGTAAAGAATAGACGACACTGTCATCTGTTAGACGATGCTTGGAGGCTGCTCCGGACCCGTCCGGCTCTGTTTGGGAGAACAAATACGACGTGATGCAGAATGTATTGTAAGATTGTTTGTAGAGCTTAAAAATATCATTAAATTTGGAATTTTCATTATGCTCCAACATTTTATAAAGCATTGTTGTGGTTTGATGTCGATTCTTTCAGGTTATGAAGTATTCTGTCCCTTAAAGGTCACGAAAACTGCATGCTGCAGACGTTACATACAGCTGTTAGTCATTCAATGGATTTTCTTTAAAACTTTCCATCTTATAGTGTAAAACCTCAGAGCCTCTTGTACTGCAGTCAACTATATTAAAGCTACTGAGGGGCGCTTTGTTTCAGTGTGTGGTTTTCGTATGTGGTTTATAACTGAGAGGATCAAATTATCAGCTGAAACCATTTAGTACCTATTTGAAAGAAAATGCAGTGTGCAGTGTGCAGACAGCTATCTAAAAATATGTAGGTCTAGTATTGCAATTTTAAATGTATCACCTCTTAACACTAGTGACATTTATGTTGCAAAGAGAATGTTAGTGGCTGGTAAAAGTTCTAAACTTACAAATATTTTTAATTACTAGTTTAGTTCTTCCCTAAACATGGTGTTGAATATTCTGTGTAATTGTAGCGTCTTCAGTAATAGACAAAACATGTTGCACCACAGACTTGCTTAAGTCTTACTCTGAAAGGAAGTAAATCAGTAAACAGTAAAGCAGAAGTGACATAATATAAACTACCTTTCTTCTTCCTTTGTTTTTTAACAACAGCATATGTCACAAGGTCCGGATCACCGGCATTGTCACCATCAGACACTGAAAGAAACAGACACTTTCTCACGGCTGTTTCCGTTGTTGAGCTGTTTAATCATAATTAAAGGGGGTAAAGGTATTCTACACCTATAGCATTATATCACTTAAAATATGACATAATTAAAACAAAAGATTTTACACAAACTTGGACTTAGAAGCAATATAATATAACGTACCTTTCTCTCTTCTTTGTTTTTTGACAACAGCGTATGTTGCATGATGTTGATTAGCGATACTGTCCTCTCCTGAATTTAAATAAGGAAAACAGACATTTATGCTGTATTTTATCCGAAAAACTTAATAATGGGCATACAATCTTTCATCAATATGCAGCATACAGCATAGCATAGCATATAGGCTATATAGCAAAGACAGGCGGGCACTGGTGTACAGTATTCCCACCTAAAAAAATCTGACCTAACCTTATAAGACTGAACTTAAATTCCAGAGACTTCATTGTTCTCTAAAAGAAAGTGCCAGTAAAGCAATACAGCAAAAATGGATTAAAATATCAGCAACATTTTGCACAGTTATTAATGAAAACAAATTGCTCAAATACACCAGATGACATATTACATTGCAAACAAGTGAGTTTGTAGCTAAAAAGAGAAAAGGAAAGAAGAGTTTATAACCAGGCCATTGAAGCTATGAGACTGTAAAGGGAGTTTGTTAACATGCAGTCAATGTGTTAATATGTTAACATTTTGTTAATATGTTAACATTTTACATTATGATGTTTGTCATGTTACGACTTGGCTTTTTCTCACCTGTAGGATCTGCAGGTGAGTGCGATCCTGGTGTTGGTTTTCCAGACGACAAACAGCCCAATACTGGAGGACAGAATAGACCAAATGCCAAATAACAGGAACGTGTACAGAATGAAGAGCAGAGGAGGTAAAAAAGCAGAGAAGAGAGATGTGAATCAATCAAGTAATTTACTGAAGTAAATATGTACATGTAATTTCTGGGAGACAGTGTTGCTGTACCCCTGTGTTTCCTACAGAGAAGAAGTCCCATCACCAACAGCATCAGAGCCACCAACACAACAATCCAGAGCAGGGAGGGCAGATTGAAAGGACTGGAAGGTCGGGTCTCTTCGTCGGCTGCTGGAATGGAGTTATTAAACATGCCTTCATCACTTTTTACTTGTAAAACAGTCAGCCAACTCTGTGGTGATTCCCCAGCTCCAGAGATGCTGCACTTGTAGAGTCCTTCATCAGACTTGGAAACATTTTGGATGGTCATGTTGTTTGAATACCAGGTCCCGAGTTTGGATCCGTCTTTGTAGAAATCAGCTATGTGATTTGACTGAGTATCCTTCTTTCTACAATAAAGACTCACTTTGTCTCCCTCCACAACAGGACTGGCAGGAACTTCCAGGATCACAGAACCAGCTGGTCAGTGTGATAAAAACAGATTTGATGTTGAACATGTATGTTTAATGGCAAACAACCAGTCTCTGAAAAGGGAAGAAAGGGACAATTCCTGTATTTGACATGAATGAAATTATATTGTTGAAAGGAACAGTAACCCTTAATTTGTACAGGACTTTTCAAGCAGGAAAGTATTCATAGGGAAATGAAATTGCATGGTTTATGAACATGAGTCTCTTAAGCCGTGTAGACACTGTACAGATGAAGCCCTACTTTAGCCCCACACTGGTCTTCCTCAACTAATTTTAGAATCAGACTCATTTCTACCTGAATAGTTGTCTGATGTGCAGTGTGAGGTCACAACGCTTGATTCATTTATCTGATCCATAAACTGATCGTCCGAGAAACTGGTTAACTGACTTGGACGATCAGTTTGATTTCTGGCAGCTCAGAAATTTTGGGACGGCTCATTACACGTACCAGTTGTCTACACGGCTGCCTTCTACTTCAAGTGTAACATACATCACACTTTGAAACTTTATCATAAAAAGTAGAGACATAATTTTTTAGGTGGTAAAGAAAGTTAGCAGTCAAGATGGCACATGTGTAATTCTTCATATTATTTTCCTAAATGGGTCTCTTGACTTGCATTAAAATGTACAGTAGAACTTTTTTCAAAATGCTAAATTAAGTTTACTGTGTCACTGCATCAAATAAACCAAAATTCGTAATTATTTGCTAAACGTACGATTGATGGTGATGATGACAGCATTGCATGTGTTCCCCTCTGCATCTTCACACCAGTACTCTCCACTGTGATGTTTAAAGGTGAGATTCCTAGTGAAGGATGGTGCTGATGACTGCCAGGTGTAAGAATCTGTTGGACTTCTTTCGTTGAGCCTCCTCATCACTCGCCATTCAGTCAAACCACCTAACTCTTGACAGATCACACTGACATTCTCATATTCAAAAAACTGCAGTCTGTCTGGAAGAACACGAGGAAAAGCAACATCTGAGACGGACACACAGAAAGTGAGCAATCAAATCAAATATTCAAGTTATCTCAGGACACTTTTCATATAGAGCTGGTCTAGACTACCATTTACAAAAAAAACAAAAATCTTTCCATTAGTATTAACAGCATAGAATTGAAACATCTACATGTTAAGGTACTCTTAGCAGTTTGTGGGGCAGCAGGGTAACTTGGTCAAGATCTGCTCCGACTACTGTGGTTACAATGTCATGATTACATATTTCATCTTTCTTGGTCTCTTTGTTGCTAAAGTATGAACAAAGGACACATTTCAGCAGTTAATAAAGATACAACGATAAGATAATTATTCAGAATATCACACAGCCAAGCATAAACTGAGTATGCAGCTAATTATTTAAATCCAACTTACTAGCTTTCTGAGCAAAGTAACTGTGGTCAACTCTTACAAGCAGCAGGACCAACATGTCCATCCCTGGAGAGACACATGAAGAGAGCGGTTTGTCAAATAAAACACAGATATTTGTCCACTGGCTAAAAGGAAAGATAAGTAAAATAGTGATACAAAGTGTCAGTACTCACACAGTCTTATGCAGAGAGCTGTGACCTCCATGCTGCTGACTATCTGAGCAACTGACTGAAATACAACCAACACATGATGTACATCAGAACCTCCCCTTCCTGTCTGCATTATTTCTGGTTTAATAATGTCGATCTAGAAATGTCTATGTGAGGCAAAACTGCTATAGTGCAGATAATAATCCCACTGGTGTAATCCTAAAAAAAGACAAGTGTGCGAGCTAGAGATCAAAGACAGATGGCTAACCTTAAACATAAGTGGAAAAAGCTGGTCCAGCATCAAAGCTGCCATCAGACACTGCTGTCCTCAAAGCAAGCGTCAACACTAATGTATTAACCCTGTTGTGCCAAAAGACTGTATTTAGTATGATAAAGGAAAATTGACACATTTGTTCCGATTGGTATTAAGTATTGAAATCTGGTACAGACATACTTTGGTTAAGTATCTAACAGTACAACTTTGAACATTTTAAATCACATAAAAAAAATGCTTACTATAGTCAAATTTAGCAAAAGCGCTAGCATTGTGTTGTGTCCACCAAAGGAAATTGCAAATTTCAGTTTGTTAAAAAAAATATATATAAATTTAGTGGCCGGGTTGGTTGAGTGGGTAGAGCAAGCGCACGTAAAGATAGAGGTTTATGCCTCAACGCAGAGGTTCAGGGTTCAAATCCGACCTGTAACGATTTCCTGCATGTCTTCCCCCTCTCTCTCACCCAGCTGTCCTATCCATTAAAAGGTGAAAAAGCCCAAAAAATAATCTAAAAGAACTTTAATGGAGCGCGTCCTTTGTCCAGTTTGAGTTATTGCTGGTTTGGTGATAAATAGCCAGAGAGAAAGAAACACGTTTTAATCGAAAACCTGATATTCTCAATCTAAATCAATTAATAAACACATACCGTGTTTCTCGCACAAGAAGAGATGTTTTAAACATTGTTTTGAAACTAGCTGTGTGTTCACGAGGACCGATAAATACATAGTTATTTGTTTTCTGATCTGATGCCCAGCCCACAGCAGTAGGTGGGTAAACTCTGTGAGTGTCTTCAAAACTGTTGCAAATCACCATCAAAACCAGGGAAATATCATGGTTTGGGTAAAATATGGTTGAAAGAAAACACTGTTTTTGGCAGTAAAAGGGAAATGAGAAGTGACTTCTGCTTGGAACCGAGCAGTGTGGTTAAACAGTATCTTTTAAACAAAGATCTAAGAGCATGTGACCTCTGAGACAAAGGAAACCACATGTCCCACATGAGGCCTGAGTGACCTTTTCAAACAAAGAGAATGCGGCCTCCACGCAACTGGAAAAGCCTAAAAGTCACACCTCCATGTTAAATGTGTGTGTGCTCAAATATAGAAAGAAAATAAAGGATACAATATGAATTACTAAACATAGATTAATTAAGAAGTTCCCCATACTTTTAGAGTTACACAACACATTGGCCAGGAGTCATACTTGATGCCTCCTAGCCTATCCAACCGAGTCTCACGTCAGTTCGTGATGACATTATGAAATTAAATCTATTAGGAACGCGTGATACCCTCACGTTATTTTGAAGATTTACGTGTTGGGATCACGTTTTTAAACTAATGTATTTTTAATGGGAAGCATCTTACGTAATCACAGCACGAAACTTTCTCGCCAGTCGGGCTGCAGCAGAGAAGCTGGATACAGCTTTGATAACTTAAAAAATAAGCAGAATAGTCCGGAAGTGACGTAATATTTACCGCAAGGCGAATAGGACAGATACAAATATATACTTTTCGTGTATTGATGTTTTTGTCTAACGTTGTATTTGAGGATTTAAACAATAAAGATAGCAATAATAATAAAATATAGTTTAATGTATTTGTCTCATGTATTGTTTGTCCCGGTTCGGCCGGGCGGGTCCCACGTCAACCGCGACCAATGCGGTATGTTCTGTGTTTGGTGGGGTGGGGGGTAATCTCGCAGACCTAGCCTATTAATTATTTTTATTATTATTTTTTTTTTTATGAAACTAAATTTAATTAATTAATTTATTATTTTCACTTTCAATAATATATTAGAATAGCCGAAAAAGAGCTTCATAAAAATGTAAGTGCCTGGATCCGGATAACGGTGCCACGCGCTCGCTCATTGCATACTTCCTCTGGACTCGTTGAGTAAGGTAGGCTGAAATTATTTGCAACTTCATGAACACGTAGCCTATGTAACTCTATGAAATGCATGCAAATTTATATTAGTCAAGTATATATGTTGCTGGGCTATTGTCATGACTGTCTTATGCCCTATTTTAACTTTTTGTGACGTTGCTTTGGTGTTTCCATTTGTCTAATATAAAACCCTATAACGTGCTAACCGGTGTAGCCTAGCATGTCCCATGTCAGTGTAGCCTTCTAGCTAGCTAGTTAGTTGACTCTCAAGACAATATCACACCACATATCACAAACACGTGCTATGCGTCTGCATCAGTTTAAGTGATTCATCTTAATAGAGATTAGCTGTGCACCAGCTGCGTTAGACTACATTTCCCGGTTTAGACTTTAACAATCTGATGCTTGAACATTTGCCCTTGTGTTGGTTAAGAGGTGCGCTGTTGTGATTGGTGCGCACATCACAAGTTCAAATACAACCATGCAATGTGTAATTAATCATAAACAATGAAAGCAAAATTATTTTTATTTTTTTAGTCAACATATGTTTTTCTTCTTGGCTTTCTCTCTCTCTTCTCTTTCACTCACTCTCACTCACACACACGCACACACTGTATTATTGTGTTAAAGAATCAGAGAAATGTTTACCCTTATCACAATGTCATCACAAACAGAGTTCAAAACTCAGAAAAAAGGCTGACTAAGAGACAATTTCACCATTGGAATTAAGAAAGCACATAGCGTCCCTTGCATATAGTGTGATTTTAAATCATATAGTGTGATATTAATTCAGAATGTTTCTATGGGTAGCCTAAATTATACATAAATAACTTTCTTTTTGTTCTCTCTTTTTTCTTCAGACAACAAGGGTTCTAATCAAAAGAGATGTCCCAACTGCCCCCAGGTCATGCCCTGTGCCACCAAGATTTGTAAGGCCTGTGGTGCAGAGCAGCCCAAGAAGGCTCGGTTGAAGAAAAGGCTGCAGGCCCTTGATATGAAGAAGGGGGAGTGGCTTAGAAATCTTAAAAGAAACCACAATGAGGCAGCCATGCGGGATGAAGCCATCATTTTGGTGTGTAACAATTAACGCTAATAATAATAATAATAATAAGGTCGCCACATTTACCAGTCATGATTGAGTGACCATGTGATTGCATGGCCAGATTGGACCCTGTACATTTTTGACAGAAGATCATTATATATTTTTCAAATGCAACCTGGATGTTCACTTCTGTTTACCATTGTTATCAGCACAACACAGTTAAAGCCTAGTGCAGGCGTGTTAAACTCAAACACACGGTTGTCCAAAATTAACAACTGGGTGCAAGTTGAGGGCCAGGTCAATCCTTATTGAAAAACTGACTTAAATTGAGCATGTGTTTCCCCTTTTTAGTAGTATGTGATGCATTTAATGTAGTCATGGCATTCATGTAAAATTGATTAGGAATTTAGGTACTACTGTTAAAAGTGGAGTTTAACTTTAAACACAGATTCTTTACAGAACAGGCCAGCTGATTCAGCCATTGAGGTCACTGACTGTTAACTTGAAGTAGGGCTGGGCGATATGGACCAAAAGTCATATCCCGATATATTTTGGCTGAATATCGATATACGATATATTTTTTCATTTGACATGTCACAAGTAGTTTCATAGAAACCATCTATTTCAGTGCAAACAGTTGCAAAATCAAATGAATAAATAATAAACAGGTTTCTTCACCTTGTTCATGATTAAATGCTCAGCTGTTCAAATAACAATATAATGTAAACATAAATACTGTGTAACAACAGGAGTACCTTTTTTTTTTTTAAATCAAAGCTCCATAAGGTGCACATTTAAATAAAAAAAATATCTTAAATAAAAAGCCTATAAAATAAAAGAGGCCAATCCAAAAGGAGTCAGCAGCTTGCTTGGAGCAAGGATCAAATTTGAACAATAGAACAGTTACAACAGTCTGGTAAGTTCAGAAAATGACATCACTTTACTGTAATGCAGCGTTTAAAACCAGGAAAAGACACTTATGTCATATCACAATATTACGATATCCAAAATCTAAGACGATATTTAATCTCATCTCACGATGTCCATATAATATCGATATATCGCCCAGCCCTAACTTGAAGGCATATTCATATTAATGAACTAGGAAGCCTCGGCCTAATCCAGACCAGTAGGCCCATATAAAGTGCTAATTTCTACAAGATGCACAATATGTAAGTAGCCTAAGAAAAAGAAGACACAACAGTAGAGAGAGAGATGCAGCACTCACATTGAGAAAGAGACATAGCGGATGTGACAGAGAGGGAGAGCTTTATAAGCAATAAGTGTTCCTGCAAAAGAGAGGCTTCCTCTCAGTGAACCTTCCCTGAATAAATAAAGGTTAAAAAAAAAGGACCCACAAAAAGTTAGCAGATTTGTTTGACAACTCTCACTATTGCAATCTTATACACACAGTACAGGCCTACAGTATGTATAGGTTGTGGTCCACCAAAGTAAATAACCCGCCTATATTGTGTACTTTACAAAATCTTGTATCCTCTAGATGTGATATAATATCACGAGACATGTCCCACCTTCCTCCTTGTAGGCCTAATCCTGTTATGTATTTGCAATGTATTGAAATGCATTGATTTTCAGTGTAAACCTATTCATTAGGATGGTAAATATGAAAGATGGAAGGAAAAAATCTATACATCTGCAGGGATCAACATTAATTGTTGCCCGGTTGCCCTTGGCTACCAAATTCGTACAAGTGGCAACCAGATTTGGTTGGCTTTGGCAACCAAAACCTCATGCCTGGTTGCCAAGCTGGCAACCACTTTTAACCACTTTTAAAAGTTAACGTTGAGCCCTGATCTGTTAATAATTTTAACATCAAAATCAAGCCAGAGCTTATTTTTCATTCACAGTATATTTGACAAAATAGAAAATTCTCTTTTGAGGATGACTCAGTAATTATGCTTTTGCTGGTCATAAGTGCATTCAAATTCTGTCAATTGACATGATCACAGGAACTTAAAATAATATGACATGTAATAATGTGCAATTATTTTTTCATGCCTCACACTGAAATTACACTCAGCTTTTTTGATAACATACTATTTTTATTCTTTACAAATAAATGTCTTTGCAGCTTGAGAAGCTACCTTCTTCAGAAGGATGGCAAGAAACCAGCCATAACTTCCCTCACCCCAAGATGCGAGCTGGACCCGCTGGCTACACAACACCTTAGCAAGATGACAGCATTTTATGAGTTGGTTTGTGCAGGTGAGATGTACAGTATAATTTATTTCAGTCGCCATACAGTGTACAGTTGATTGTCAATCCTTACCTATTTTTTCAGCACTTATCAAATATTTATTATAGTTTATACAACAAATGACAGCCCTGTTAAATTTCAACGTTGTTGTGGAATGTTGGTTACATGGACGAGGCAATCGTGGCAAACAAGACTGTCCACTGAAGATTGAACTACTTTTTGTTGCGGAGAAACTAAGTTGAAATAAACAATACTTTGGGATTTTAAGGTTATAGGAGAATTCCAGCCATGTTCAACACATAGCCCTGTTGATATAGGTTCCCAATTGCAGTCTGAAAATTTGGTACAACATAGAGTTGGGTTTTCTTTAGATGCCAGTCCGATATTCGGTTGTATGTTTCCTGTTTTTCCCCATTGTTTCGCCTTTAGCTATTCACGCCTTACCAAAATCACATAAACTTGCATCCAGTGTGAAAAATAGCCTATAGCCCGTTTTTTTGGCCCGTGTTTCAGAAGTATGTAAATGCATACAAGCTAAGAAATATACTGGCCTTAAAATTCTTGTATGAATGTATGTATGTATGAATTTTTATAATACTTTCATTATTTTTCAGCCTCATTCCTACTTTTTTTTTCTAATCAAACTTGTACAGGTTTGAATGCGAGTGAGGACACTTTCCTCACCCTGACCCTCACCCCCTGTGACGAGCAGGGCACCTCAGTGGAGGCGGGACCGGAAGGCCTTGTGGAGGAGGCGGGGCTGGAAGGCCCCGCTGTGGAGGTGGGACCGGAAGGCATCGTGGAGGCGGGACCGGAAGGCATCGTGGAGGAGGCGGGGCTGGAAGGCCTCGTGGAGGCGGGGACGAGGTGGAGGCGCGGGTGAAATACATCTACCTAAGAAAGGTAACTCTTTAAAGCTTACACCTCTTAAAGCAACATTCCACGGTTTTCGGTTAATTAGCTCATTTGCTGTCTACCGCAGAGTTAGATAGGGACATATTTTTTTGTATTTGCGTGCAACATCCCAGTTTCACATATCCCCCTATTAGCCTAATTCAATTGAAGTCTGAGGGGCCGACTAGCATATAAGTTTATGGCTAGCTGTCTCCAACTGAAATCATTAGCTTGTGACAACTGACATCATTAGCTTAGCTTGGCCCAATCGCAGAAGTACTAAGCTTAGCTAATGATTAGCTGGGCAACTTCTCAACCGATTGCATTAGTTCTGATTGGGTTATAATTTTCATGGTATGACACAGGTTACACATGAGAGTGTTTGTGTGCTTATTGTTGTGTGTGTGGCGAGTGAGAAGACATACCTAGCAAGTCCTTAATTGTTTGCTAGTCCATACTTTGACATCTGACTTCTTCAAAACCACAGGGTCAAGGAAGAGAAAGCGGAAGTCAGGCATGTTTTGCATTTTTCAGTTTTTTGAATGATATTGGGTATTTGTAAGAAATGCTAGAATGAGCAAGACCGTTTTTGAATTGTTTGCCTTTTTGTGGCCTTTTTACGTCAGATTTTTTCTATCCCACAGAGGCACAAATGGATAAAAGCAAAAAACAACAAAAAAGTAAGTTTAAATGACTTAATACATTTGCTTTCAGACTTGATATTTGATCACTTGCAGGTGTGAATGCTTAACCTGGATATGCTAATGATATTGTTGTGTTCCTAATCTGAGTTTTGATGCCTTCAGATTGCTCCTACCACACAGGCCTAGGTGTTTATCCAATTAGGAGTGCTCTGAAAGAAAGAGTGAGGAAGGTAAGACATGCATAACAAACACCACACTACTCTTTATTTGTTCTATTTACCTCAAACTAAACTCAAAATGTCAAATACTTGTCATTCACAGAAGTAAAGCTGGCAAATAGTCAAATAATGTAAATATTGTATACAGTATATAGGACAGTGTCTTGACTAAAATACTGTAAATATTATCAGGGCTCTAGAGTGCGACCAATTTTTCCTAGGTTGCACCAGTGCACCTAACGTCCTCACATCCGCTGCCTCTCCACGAACGAAGCGATGTCGTTTATATCGATATGGTTTAATGTTGCGTTGCATGACCCATTCCTTCTGCCGTGCCTGTGTTTGGATCTCTCCTCCGCGCAGCCCCGCCCCCATTCACTCACACACGGGCCGGCTCACCTGCAACATGGAGAGACACAGCGCCGCTGGTCCAAACTGTTGACTTTGTCTACAGTTTTAATTGTTATAACACAGCTGTATATTAAGTATGAGAGGGAAACCTGTATTGGTACCAGTGTTTCCGCTGGTAACTCTCTGTTATTGCTGCCGCCACGGCGAAAAAACACATTAGAAGTTATTACATGCAACTAACTTCAGTTCGTTGAGTAATAACGTGTGAGACGGAGCCTGCTGGACCTGGGTGAGAGATGTGACCCATGGCCACATTATCATAGTTCATAAAAATGCAGTGCAGCCAGGGACGATACAGACATTTCATAGCCTACACAACGTGTGTTGCAGCTGTATATTTTCAAATTGGGAAGGAAACCCTGTCTTTGCATTTTATTTTAATCACATCTGTTTTAATAAAAGAGCTTGTGAAAAGTGGCTTTGACTTAAAACTGAACATTTAGCCCACTTTGTAAAAAATATATATTAGAGATAGAGATATATATTGTGTATCGCTAGAGCTATGATTTTTAGTCCTGGACTAGTGGAAGATCGGATAAGAATCAGTGTGGAGGGGCCCAGCTTGGAGGATTTTGATGCTAGGGAGTGTGGCAAGCTGGTTTAGACAAGGCCAAAGGGTAAGAAGGCCAAATTACAGGTGTTGTTAATCTGAGGGGTATTTGACAGCAAGGGGGGACCCACTATAAGACTTTGAGTACAGTATAATTGTGCTTCAAATAAAAAAAAATGTACCAACTCCTTATTATTGTTCAAAATAATTGACATTATATATATATATATATATATATATATGAATGTATATGGAGTGTGATAAAAAGGTGACCTTGAAATTGTGGTGTTAATGGCGACGCGAGGAAAAATTTGGGTGCACCTAAATTTTGTGCTGGTGCACCTAAATAAAAAGTTAAGCGCACCAGTGCGACCAAGGCAGAAAGTTAGTCTGGAGCCCTGATTATGGTAAAACATGGTGGCTGTTACCAAAGCCTGATGCAAAAATATGCTAGCATGTATTTTTGTTCTTGTCATAGGGCCAAACAGAATTGCTGATCGACTGGGAGCCTTGTGCAGCATGGTATGTGTTCTATGACAAATACAGAAATAAGATTGCTGTCTCTCTATCTCACTCACTCACTCTCACTCAGTCACTCACTCCACACACACACACACACACACACACACACTCAAGCACATATAGAAGGAGTACTCCGAGTAGGGTGTAAGAGCCAAAGCTAACTAATGGTCATTTTGAGTTTTTGTATTTACTAATGTTTAAGTTTCTATATTATTATAATTATTTGATGTTGACCTACATTGTATTCAACTATGAGCGTTGTTACAGATCTAATTTACTCTAGTTCTATGTTCAAGCGACGGCGCACGTGCCTTTGTTTTGGGTAGAGGAGGAGTTTTTTTTGGTTTTTGGGTCAGCGGTAGCTGCGGGGCAAAAATGTGTTTTTGACCGTAAAAGGTAATGCAAAGTTTGTAACGAATAATAAGGTCGGAAAGTTGGAATAGCAAGTTGGACGTTTTCAGTGTGGATTTCTGTCTGAGAGAAGCTCGGGGAAATGTTTTGGATGAAAACAGAGAACTTTGGCTGTACAGGAAGGTTTGCTAATAAATTCACAAAACGCAACGCGGTGATGCCCATTCTGTGAGTACCTGTCTGCAAACTTAACTAAAGGATTGAAAATAAAGAACGAGTCAAGACTAATTGCCTATCGCTGACAGAAGTGATTCAAGTTTGCCACTACATCAAGTCAAAAAACCATGGCTCAGTGGTTGGGATACGTCGCAAACATACGCAGCCAGGAATTAGACGGCGCCCCAAAGGATTAATTGCCGACTGGAACGATTCTATTGGAACGCAGGAACACTCCTATGTGTTATCCACCTTATAATTACAGTGGATGGACTAAAGAAATCCTCTCCTTGTTTGATTTGTGAATCAAGTATTAGCTTCAACCGTAGCAATACCACATCTTCTCCGTCTAACACATTGTAATGACGACAATGGCAGAATCGCAAAATGAAGAGGAGGAGGATGCAGTTACCGACTTCGACACCAAGAGGGCAGTCTTGCCTACACAAAAAGGCTGTGAAGAGAAACTGCATCAGTATATAAATGCAAGGAGAGCAAAGTTAAGACAGTTAACTGGAAAGTCCAACCAAATTGAACGTCTCATGGTGAGTGCTGATAATTTGACACATATTGAACAAAAGGAGATAAAGCTCTACAAAAAACTGTATGAGGAATTTGCTGAACTTAACGAGTCAGTAAAACTTTATCTAAAAGAAGAAGAAAATGAAGCCGACCAAACATACTGGTTTGAGCCCAAGGTATCAAACTGCAAAGATTTCATGAGTAGAACCGAGATGTGGATTGAAGAAACAAAGCTTCATAAAGAATTGAGAGACACATGTAACAAAAATGTAACATCTATGGATAGTGTCTCCAATGTGTCTGCAAAACAAAGATCTGATAGGTCATCCGGTCGTTCTAGCAGCCAGTCATTCGTATCATCTGCCACTTCAGCACATCTGAGAGAGGAGGCCAATAGAGCAGCTCTTGTTGCAAAGGCAGCAGCGTTGAAGGAAAAGCAGGCACTGGCACTGAAAGAAGCCCAGTTAGTGGCCGACAAAGAGCAGCTGGAAATTGAAACAGAGTTGGCAGCTTCCAATGCAAGAATTAAAGTTTATGCAGAATATGAATCACCTCAACAACAGGTTAGCCTTGCTGCAAGGTCAAACGCTGATGTGCAGGACGATGTTGAAGGCCAAACCAGTGGTGCCTCACCACATACATTGAGATACCAAGATAAAACTGTGCCTTTAACCAACTCACGTGGAGCTGTACCCAAGGTAAAGGTTCAGTGGAAACCGAACTCTGCACCTGCTACTGAGCCGTTGCAACCGGACAATGACACAAAGGAGCTGTGCAGAGTGATGAAACGACAAACTGATATCACAGAGCTTCTTGTAAAAATCCACAGCTGTCTCGCCTGCCACAAAGGGACATTCCCCTGTTCCATGGTGATCCCCTGGAATTCCGATCTTTTTGAAGGCCTTTGAACACACCGTTGACACCAGAGCTGAATGTGAGTCAGACAAACTATACTTCTTGGAGCAATACACAATAGGTGAACCAAAAGATCTGGTAAGGAGTTGCCTGCACATGCCAGCACACCGTGGATATCGTGAGGCACTGAAATTGCTTAAGGATCGTTATGGAAATGAGGTTAAAAGTGCCTCTGCTTTACTGGAAAAGGCTTTTAAGTGGCCCCAAATTAAGTCAGAAGATGGCAAGGCTCTCAGCGCCTTCTCACTGTTCCTACTTAGTTGCCGCAACACCATGGAGGATGTAGCATTCATGGACCGAACTGGACAATCCCACTAACATGAGGGTAATATTGTCAAAATTGCCGTACAAACTCAGAGAGAGGGGTAGAGCTGTCGTATGAGATACAAGAGAGTAGAGGAAGTCGAGCCAAGTTTGCAGATCTTGTTAGATTTGTAGACAAGCAAGCTAAAGTCACTATGGATCCACTGTTTGGTGACCTTCTGTAGGTTACGGACACCGAAAAGAAGGACAAAGGGAAAGCCCGACTTCAAGCACCGAACAAAGAAAGAAGGAAAAAGGGAAGTAGCTTTGCTACTAATGCTACTCCAGTTAGAACCGAGGAATTCAACATACCAAAACAAAGGTTGTTACTACACATCCCAGCAGTGCTTTCAGCAAACCATGCTTGTTATGTGGAAGAAACCACACTTTGGAGGAATGTGAAAAGATGAAAGGAAGTCCACACAAGGAGAAAATTGAGTTTCTCAAGAAAAATGGGCTATGCTTTGGATGCCTAACAAAAGGGCATGTAAGCAAAGAGTGTAAAAAGAAGATGACATGCCATGTTTGTGCTCAGAGACATCCAAGCATGCTACATTTTGCAAAACAAAGAAAGTTTTGGAAAGGTAACTGAGGAAAAGGTGCAGGATGGAGCTATCATGCACCCAACAGCTTCAAGCTCTTCAGTTGCTATCAGTGAAACAAGTGCGCATACTGGGGCCGGGGATGACTGCATTCTCTCTATTGTGCCGGTCTTGGTAAAAGTCAAAGAAAGGCAGTAAAATTGTGGAGACTTACGCATTCATGGATCCTGGTAGCTCTGCAACGTTTTGCACAGATGCACTTGCAAGGCAGTTAAACCTACAGGGAAGACGCACTCAACTTGAGGCTGAAAACCATGAGCCCAAAGCATCGCGTGGAAGCTATCAGCTTACAGACTTGGAAGTTAGTGGACTCAACACCAACAACTTCATTGACTTGCCTAAAGTCTTCACTCAAAAGGACATTCCAGTGTCAAGGAAAAATATTCCATCACAAGAGGGACATAAGGCAGTGGCCTCCTACTTAGTGAAGTCAAGGCTGCCTACCATCAATGCAGATGTTGGACTTCTCATTGGGAGTAATGTGCACAGAGCATTAGAGCTGTGGCAGGTAATTAATAGCAGGGGCAACGGGCCATATGCTGTCAGAACTGCTCTTGGATGGATAGTCAATGGTCCATTTAAAGATCACATTGACTTAGAAGACTGTGGGTGGTCACAAGCTACAGTAAACCGCATATCAGTGGAGAATGTGGAGCAGCTTTTGGTACAACAGTTTAACCAGGACTTTCCCGGCGACTGTGTGATGACAAGTTGGAGATGTCACAAGAGGATACGCAGTTCATAAACTATGTGAGAAACTCTGTACACCACACGGATGGTCACTACTTCATAGGACTCCCAAAAAGAAGGTAACCATCGTCATGCCCAACAACCAAAGTGTTGCAACTCAAAGAGCCCTCACATTGAAAAGGAAGTTCAAAAGAATCCTGTGTTTCACAAAGAGTACACTGATTTTATGAGCGATGTGATTGAAAGGGGCTACGCTGTCAGAGTCCCAGAAAATCAGTTGAACCGCCAGGACGGTAAAGTGTGGTATGTCCCACACCATGGCGTTTCCCACCCTCAAAAGGGAAAGTTACAGTGGTCTTTGACTGTGCTGCTAGTTACCAGGGAACCTCATTAAATAATGAACTTCTACAGGGCCCTGACCTTGCAAATTCCCTTTGTGGGAGTGTTGACACGCTTCAGGAAAGAGGAAGTGGCTGTAATGGGCAGACATCGAAGCAATGTACCACCAGGTAAAGGTTCCTGAAGAGGCGGGAACAAGATACTGCTCGCTTCCTTTGGTGGCCAGAAGGAGTTATTGAGCCGGGATATTGTTGAATATAAGATGATTGTGCACTTGTTCGGTGCAACCTCATCCCCGAGTTGCGCAAACTACGCCCTGAAAAGGACTGCAGAGGACAACAGAAGCAAGTCATCACTTGAGGCTGTGGATACAGTCCTCAACAGTTTCTATGTGGATGACTGTTTAAAGTCTGTCAATGATGCAAATCAAGCTGTTGATCTGTACAAAGACCTTAAAGCATTATGTGCTTCAGGAGGATTCAACTTAACTAAATGGACAAGCAATAGCAGAGAGTTTTTGGCGTCTCTTCCAGAAAAGGACAGAGCTAAGGATTTGCGAGCTGTGGACTTAAGTCAAGATGCTATCTCTCCAGTCGAGCGAGCACTGGGAGTGTTGTGGTGCATAGAATCTGACTCATTCAAGTTCAGGATTAACGTTAAAGAAAAACCAGTCACCAGAAGAGGAATCCTATCTACAGTTTGTTCTATCTACGACCCCTGGTTTCTCGGTTTCGCCCATTCATTCTTCCTGCAAAAATGCTGATGCAGCAGTTGATCAAAGAGAAACTTACCTGGGATGAGCCTGTTCAAGACAAGCTTGCTCAAAAATGGTTTGTCTGGCTAAGCGACTTGAATCAGCTATCAACCTTTGCTGTGAGCAGATGTCTGAAGCCTGTGGAATTTGGTGGTGTTGTAACAGCGCAACTCCATCATTTCTCAGATGCAAGTGAAAGTGGATATGGGACTGCATCATATCTCAGATTGACAAATCATGAAGGTCGTGTTCACTGTGCATTCATGTTGGGAAAGTCAAGGGTTGCACCCTTAAAGCAGATGACAATCCCACGAATGGAGCTGACAGCGGCAGTAGTGGCAGCAAACGTTGACAAGATGTTGAAACAAGAATTACACATGGAGCTGCAACAATCAGTATTCTGGACTGACAGTACTACAGTCTTAAAGTACATAGAGAACAACACTCGTCGATTCAAGACATTTGTAGCTAACAGGGTTTCCACCATTCGGGAATCAACCAAGCCAACACAGTGGAGATACATCAAAACATCGACAAATCCAGCCGATTGTGCATTTAGGGGCCTAACAGCAGCCAAGTTGATGAGTAACCTTGATTGGATTCAAGGTCCACCATTTCTTCAAGAACCAGAGCATCTGTGGCCTGAGGGAGCTAAACTGCCAGAGGTTGAAGAGGATGATATGGAGGTAAAAAGGTCAGTTACCACAAACCTCATTCGAGCAGCTGAAAACACAGACTCTGTGAACAAGCTCATCAACTACTATTCCAGTTGGTACAAACTAAAAAAGGCTGTGGCATGGGTGCTCAAACTCAAGGCAATGCTGAAGCAAATGAGTAAAACGAGAAAGGAGTTGTTAGCAAAAAATAGCTACTCCCAAAGTGGTCAAATCCAACAAACCGTGAAGCAACAAATGCATGCCTACAAAATAAACATGGAGAAAGGAACTCTAACTGTTGAAGATCTAAAAGAGGCAGAGAAAGAAATCATCCGTTTCTGTCAAAACCAAACATTTCATGGCGAAGTCTCAAGTTTGGAAAGGGGAAACCATAATCTAAAGAGAAGCAGCCCTCTGTGCAAGCTGGATCCAGTGCTTAAAGATGGGCTGTTAAGAGTTGGAGGCCGTCTCAACAAATCTTCTATGCCAGCGGAAGTCATGCATCCAGTTATTATACCTAAGAATTCGCATATCACCACTCTGTTACTTAGGGATATTCATGAAAGGATTGGACACTGTGGAAGAAATTATATGCTGTCCCAGCTTCGTCAAAGATTTTGGATTCCCACTGCAAATTCCACTGTAAGAAAGTTTCTGTCAAGGTGCGTTGTCTGCAGAAAGGTCAATGCCCACAGAAAGGAACAGAAAATGGCCGACCTGCCTAAGGACAGGCTTCAACCAGACAAGCCACCATTCTCTCATGTTGGGGTGGACTACTTTGGGCCATTTTTGGTCAAAAGAGGGCGCTCAACTGTCAAAAGATACGGTGTGATGTTCACATGCCTAGTAACAAGAGCAGTGCACATGGAGATTGCGCACACTTTGGACACTGACTCGTGTCTAAGTGCTATCCGGCGGTTTGTGTGCAGAAGAGGACAGGTGTCAATCATTCGTTCAGATAATGGCACTAATTTTGTCGCAGCAGAACGAGAACTCCGTGATGCCATTCAGCATTGGAATCAGGCAAAAATACAAGACACACTTCGTCAAAGAGGAGTAGAATGGATCTTTAACCCTCCTGCAGGTTCCCATTTTGGGGGGATTTGGGAAAGGCAAATCCGGTCAGTGAGAAAGATTCTAAAATCTGTGCTAAAGGAACAGGTTGTGGATGATGAATCACTTCAAACTTTAATGTGTGAAGTCGAGGCTATAATGAATGACAGGCCAATCACAAAATCATCTGACGATGTGAACGATCTTGAAGCTCTGACCCCTAATCACATCTTACTGTTGAAAAGGCAGCCTTTGCTTCCACCAGGACTGTTCGAAAAAGAAGATCTGTACTCACGCCGCAGGTGGAAACAGGTACAGTACCTGGCAAACCTGTTCTGGAGACGTTGGGTACGTGAGTATCTGCCCCTTCTTCAAGAGCGCCAAAAATGGACTCAAGTGAGCCAAAATCTTACTCCTGGAGATGTGGTAATGATTGTAGATGATTCTGCCCCAAGAAACTCCTGGGTTTTAGGTAAAGTCATTAAAACTATGCCAGATGCAAAGGGACTTGTTCGCAGAGTGTTGGTCAAAACGAAATCAAACACTCTAGAAAGACCTGTTGAAAAACTCTGTCTTGTTTGTGAAACGGACTCTTAAACTAAAGGATTGAAAATAAAGAACGAGTCAAGACTAATTGCCTATCGCTGACAGAAGTGATTCAAGTTTGCCACTACATAGGGGATGGAGACAAATGGAGAGGGAGTTGTTTTGTTTTTCATAATTGGAAGTCAAACCCTTTTAAGTTAAATCATCCCAAACGAATAATTGAAATATCACTTAACGTGTCTCCCTTCTGTTTTCAGTGGGAAACAGTAGAATCCTACTTGGGGCCCAAGGAGTCGATTTGTGTGATTGATTCATTTTGTAATATATGTTGTTTTATTTTTTTTATTATACATTACATATGCAATAAAGTGTTATATAATAAAGTTTTTTTTATAGTAATACAACTTTCATTTTGTGATATTTCTATACAAAGTAAAGTGTTGTTTACAAGCCCTGTGTTGAAGACAATAGATGTTCAACATTTCTTGCCATTTCAGAACTGGATAATTCAAGAATGCCTAACTCCATACAGAAACATGTTTTGATATGTGGTTTATCAAGGACCCAAAACGACAAGAATGTTCCAGTGGACAATGACGATGGTAGTGGCTCAATTCAACACGGGATAAAAAATTATTTTCCTCTCCCCATTCACTACCGTTCATATTTTTTCAGGTCCCATGAGGTCCACCGGAAGGGGCGTGACTTCGGCTCTATTTTAATGTATTAATAATCCATAGCATAACTATAAATATAATAAATACCATTTCCCTCTTTCTGACTATGACTCCATGCTTAATGTTCTTTCACCCGATTGGGTGCTAACAATGTCATATGACTATTGAAAAGAACTTGCTTTCTGTAAATGTTGGATTGTGCAGTAGCCCTATGGTGGGTGGGACATGGATAGATGGGGGGTCTCAAGGCATATTCAATTATAAGGTTCTGTAGCTTCATGCGGCCTATTCATTATTTTTTAGTTTCCTAGCAACAGGGGTCAGAAGTAACACATTTTGATATATTTTGTATGATTATGATTTTTTATTGTTTGTCATTATATGCGGTGGTTCATATAACATGTTTGCCAATGAGATGGACAAATAACAGACAAAATCATTATTATTATTATTATTTGCATGTAGTGCTGCTCTGTATTAGGATATACATTTGATGTATGTTTTATGAGTATTTTATCCAAAAGACATCTTCAGAGACTACATTTCAGAGAGCATATTTTTGACGTACTGTATGTTGATCAACAAAAGTATTTAGATTGATTATGATACACGGAAATAAACCTAATTATGCTCATTTTAGGTGCTGTGTGAATTTTGATGGACAATAAATCTTCAGAAAATGCCCTTCAGAGAGTATATATTTTACATATGTTGATCAACGAAAGTTCTGAAATCATATAATAACCATTAAATCATATATATTTTGATTGATTATGATACACAGAAGTGTGCTGTGCTGAAATAAACCCAATTTAATTGATCTTAGGTGTTGTGAGAATTTTGATGCACAATAAATCTTCCAAAAATGCCCTTCAGAGAGTATATATTTGACATATGTTGATCAACGAAAGTTCTGAAATCATACAATAACCATTAAAACATATATATTTTGATTGATTATGATACACAGAAGTGTGCTGTGCTGAAATAAACCAAATTTAATTGATCTTAGGTGTTGTGAGAATTTTGATGCACAATTAATCTTCCAAAAATGCCCTTCAGAGAGCATATATTTGACATATGTTGATCAACGAAAGTTCTGAAATCATACAATAACCATTAAAACATATATATTTTGATTGATTATGATACACAGAAGTGTGCTGTGCTGAAATAAACCCAATTTAATTGATCTTAGGTGTTGTGAGAATTTTGATGCACAATTAATCTTCCAAAAATGCCCTTCAGAGTATATATTTGACATATGTTGATCAACGAAAGTTCTGAAATCATACAATAACCATTAAAACATATATATTTTGATTGATTATGATACACAGAAGTGTGCTGTGCTGAAATAAACACAATTGAATTGATCTTAGGTGTTGTGAGAATTTTGATGCACAATAAATCTTAAGAAAATGCCCTTCAGAGAGCATATATTTGACATATGTTGATCAACGAAAGTTCTGAAATCATACACTAACCATTGAAATATCCATATGTTGATTGATTATGATATACAGAGGTGTGCTTTGCTGAGATAAACCCAATTTAACTGGCCTTACCTGCCGTGGCACCAGATATACTCATAAACTACAATTGAGACACCCATATTGGCCAGACATGCCTAGGTAAGTGTCACACCCATTATGTCATGAAATGTCAGCTTGTGGCACATATCTTGAACTGGGAATGATAACAAACTTGTTTGTCCAATTTGAGAACCTCCGCGCTGCTTGTGTGTTGTCAGGAGGCGGGGCCAAAGATTGGAAAATGTAGATTTCTAGCGGGCGCTCCAAGAAAAGTGTACCAGCGTAAACCTGACCAAGCTCCTTTTTGCCCAGGCAACATGAAATGGGAGACCACACGTGGATTGAGATACATACAATAGTTATTTATTACAGTAAATATGTGAGATGAAAAATTAGAAATTAGAAATAAGTAATAATCAATATAAATGATATGGTATGAAATGAAAGTGTGTTGTAATCAGTCATATGGCAAAAGAAAAAACAAAAAGCAAAACATTGATGTTCACAAGTCATTTTTTGCAAGTCCAAGTCAAGTCTCAAGTCTGTGGCCATCTGATCTGTCCCTAACACTGTATTGTTAAATCTTATGAATTCAAAGCATGTCCCGTAGCTCCCATCCAGACAGTACAGTATCAAAATCAGTTGTAGGATAACTTTATGGGGTCTACTTAAGACATCCCTCTAGCCCTCGGACCTGGTGAAATATTAACCTAAGTCTGTCACATCATATGAATACAAATATAAAGATACAATGTGCTTGTTCCCAGCATTAGCACAACACTTTGCGTAGGTTAGCGTGTTACTTGTGACGATATAAACTAAATATAACGTCTCTTTCACTCAAAAAAATGTCTAATGTCGAAGTGGAAATCAAGAGAATAGTGGCAGCGCCACACCAGTTACAGAACAACATGCATCTCAGTGTCAGTCCAAATTCCGACAATAAGCAGTTTGAACTCACTGATGATGCGTGATACTTTCAGTTTTCTTACAGTGCTGAAAAGGTTGAGGGAATACAACGTACAAGAGCTGGTGGAAGCTGGCCAGTAACCACTGTTTACGAGGTCCATGAACTCTGGAGCCCACTGCTGCTGGCATGTTTGGCATGCAAACAGTGACAGGTGCATGTCATAACGCCCTTGGGTTATAAGAAAACAAAACCATGGATACTTCACCTTTTAGAAACAATCAGCTGGCACACTTTAAGACACTTGGGCTACATCTTGAGTAGAATCACACCAGCATAGTTCAAATAAGTATACTAATGTTGGTTTATCATAATTACAAGATGTGTTCTGTAATTTTTGAGTACTGTTATTGCAAAGCAAAGCCAAAAAAAAGGAGAAAAAAGCTGAATATTGAAAAAAGATGTGTGTGAGTGCAGAAATATTACCATTGATGGAAATTAAAATGACCGCTTTGCCAGGTGACACAGTTATGCTAAGGACTTCACAGAGACATTTTGGAGTCACTCTCACCGTTGGCAGAATACAAGCTAGCAAAGGAAAGATAAACACTAAATTAAAATTAGATTTATTAGACAAGAGTAAAAAATAGTTCTGCAATTACCTACCTTGTTCTTGTGAGCTGTATCCACCCTCCCCTCTTACGAAATATGTGGATGGGGGAATAGCTTTAAAAAAGCCGTCAAGGATTGACTCCCTATCGTGGAGTGCCCATCTCCTGTGATTCTCTGTATCGCAGGTTTCACAGAACCACTGATCTGGTAGACACTCTCTGCATCTAGGAATGAAATCAATGAACCAATTTAGTCATTGAATTAACTCTTTGAAACATCCCTGATTCCACCATAAACATGAAGTTTATCCAAAACATGAAGACATCAATTAGTGATACACTAAAAACCTACAAAGTATGAAAGAACATTAATGAGATCTCACCTAACAACAGCGGGCTTGCTGCAATAGCTACAAAATGGTTGGCCAACATCCTGAGTTTGGATGAGGCATTTAAGATGGAATTGCCTTGCCTCCTTCCATCTTTGTGAGGCTCGCTGCTGCCTGAAAGTCCATGATGATGACGCCCTCTGGATTTCAGGGGACTCAGATATCATAGCAGAGAGGCTCTCCATGTTTTTTTCTATAAGGACAAATATTAATTTAATTGACAAAGGACCATTTCTATGTAGACCATCAATATGTCATAATAATGCCCAAATATCTTGCCGATGCTTTCATTAAAATCAAATTTCAGAACTTTTCCAAATCAACTTTCCCACAGTCTAGGACCAAATTCAGCATACTTTGAAACATGGATCAGGTTAAATTGTATCAACGTGAAAAGGCCAATTGTGGCAGACTAGGTAACTAGGTACGGGAGGTCTGGCAAGCTTTCGAGTTTTGCCATTTTTGGCAAGGATTTTACATGAATGGCAATTTAGTCTCCAATGATACAGGTGTTGCAGGATTTGTGTGAACCCTGCTTTCAGATCTGCCTCACAAGAAATACGTAATAATAATTCAAATGTATTTGACCATATTTTACCAAATTCCACTTGAGGATCAAGACTGGCTGCAGGAAGCTCTTCAGTGAGCAGGTAGTTCTCATTCTGGTTGTGTGTAACTACAACAGCACACAGATGAATAAAACCAAGTTAGACCACCAATGCATACTTTTTTGGTTGAAGCTACATTTCTATACATTTCAAATATGGGGGAAATTTCATGTAAAAAATAAATAACAACAGTACTTAGGTGAAATAAATGGAAATAATAGTACAATTAACCTGTGGATGCAATACAATACAGTTATCAAATCAAGTGCATAAACATATTTCACATGGTTCAACCCCATAATGGGCTCATTATCTGGATACAAGTATATGTTACTTAAGTCTACCAGCAACACAACTTGATTTCTTGACAATGATGTATAACCAATTACTATTATACCAATTATTATTATTATTATTACCATTAGCTGAGGCTTTAGGACGCCCTCCACGCCTCCCCCTTGGCTTGCCAAGCCCTAAACACACCCTTTTTGGGATTGGCGGAGGCGTAACTTGCCTCTGCTACTCGGATTCTTTCTGGGGATTGAAGTAAAAATCACGATTAGTCTGTTCATTTTTTTTAACAAAAGATGCAATGGATATGAAAGAAACCTCAACATAGTGCGTTAGTAAGGTGCGGGACAACCTAATTGTCCCTGGGTATATTCATATATTACATGAATAGTGTATTCATAAAGTGTCACTGGTGTAATTGTTGCAATTCCTACTAACTATCGATGAAATAGGGATATATTTGAATAGGGGCGGGCATTGTCTGGAGAATGAGGGTGTGGGTGGGGGGGCAGGTACTCTTATCATACACTTTATACCTTATATATTTTGTGAAAAAAATTTCAAGAAAGAATCCTTGATCAATGCATTAAGTTTGGCTGGACCAAGGAGTTCAAAAGTTAACACCAACTCTACACCCATTTCATAGAAAATGTTTGACATTTGAGATGCAATCACAGACTGAATGAGTCTGAGGTACCTAGGCTTATATAATAGGCTTATAAAATAGTGCTTTCTGCTAAGCAACAGAGTGATTATTCTAGCCTAAATATTTCTTCAACCATTAAGGTACAATGGATAGGTTTTTTTTTTACACGTGGCAATCCGAAAATTCAACACCTACCCTGGCTTCAGTCAGAACATGTTCTAAGCTCATTTCAAGAGCCATCCGTCTCCCATCTACGTAATTTCCATCTTGACGGCCGGTGACACGTATTGTAGTCATCACAGAGACGGAGACAGAGACCGAGAGAGGGGCAGACAGAGATAAGAGATACAGACAGAAATGAGAGACAGACCGAAAGACAAACAGTACACAGATACAGATAGGTTGGCACTTAAAAGGGCCGTTGGTTGTGATGCTTTTCTGGTAATCTACTGGTGATCTGCTAGGTAGGTTGGTAGAATCTAAAAAAACAACAACAAAAAAACAACAACATTCGTTAAGGGGAAGGGAGTTAATGGGACGGAGACAATGAATTTACTTAACAACGTATAAAATATAACATTTTCAAAATATTTGTGACTGGTGCCGCTAAATATAATTCCAACCATAGAGACGGACTATTTTCTTTAGCGGGAGCAATACCATTGTATTTAAATCAATATTTTGTGTCAAATTATTGATTAATTTGGTAAGAAGCCATGTAATAAGCGGTTTGTGATGACATAAGGGTATAAATATAAGTGTAAACAGTGTGTGTGTGTGTGTGTGTGTGTGTGTGTGTGTGTGCTGTGGTTGTTCAAAACAAGATATTGGCAGGAACAATCCGGGATGCCACACATATCCTACGTGCCAAATGTTAATATCACATTACATTACACGAAAAGCGAAAAGGAAGAGTTGAGAAAATGTTTGTGATATGTGGTGTGATATTGTCTTGAGAGTCAACTAACTAGCTAGCTAGAAGGCTACACTGACATGGGACATGCTAGGCTACACCGGTTAGCACGTTATAGGGTTTTATATTAGACAAATGGAAACACCAAAGCAACGTCACAAAAAGTTAAAATAGGGCATAAGACAGTCATGACAATATCCCAGCAACATACTTGACTAATAGAAATTTGCATGCATTTCATAGAGTTACATAGGCTACGTGTTCATGAAGTTGCAAATAATTTCAGGCTAGCTTACTCAACGAGTCCAGAGGAAGTATGCAATGAGCGGGCGCAGCGGCACCGTTATCCGGATCCAGGCGCTACACATTTTTATGAAGCTCTTTTTGCGCTATTCTAATATATTATTGAAAGTGAAAATAATAAACAAATTAATTAAATTCAGTTTCATTAAAAAAAAAATAATAATAAAAATAAAAATAATTAATAGGCTAGGTCTGCGAGATTACCCCCACCCCCACCAAACACAGAACATACCGCATTGGTCGCGGCGACGTAGGACCCGCCCGCCGGCCGAACAGGGCAAACAATACATGAGACAAATACATTAAACTATATTTTATTATTATTGCTATCTTTATTGTTTAAATCCTCAAATACAACGTTAGACAAAAACATCAATATTACGAAAAGTATATATTTGTATCTGTCCTATTCGCCCAGCGGTAAATATTACGTCACTTCTGGACTATTCTGCTTATTTTTTAAGTTACTGGAACAAAACTGAGCAACGTGTTGTTGCCTGGTTGTTGCTGGTGACAAAACCACTGATTATATATATTATATTTATTACATGGCTTGCTTGAATTCTAATGTAGAATGCGGTCTGTTATTTTCTTGATAACAGACCGTTGCTAAAATAACACACCGTTGCCATACCATGCATAGCGAGCGTTGCCATGGACGCAGTTCTGCTTCGCTCTGGAGGAGAGCTATCAATCGATCCGCTGAAAGAAGATTGACGTCGGGGTCCTGATCACCCTGTCGTTGTTGTATTCGCTATAACAACGCTTTACATGAAGCGATACTAAGCGTTATAGACCCGCTGACGCCGTCTGATTCTGTGAATGAATGCCCGCATTGCATCGTGGGACATCGGCTTTGAATGCGCCAACTCGGCTCATGCTCGTACCTACTGTTCTGTCTTATTTACTGTAATATTTCACCGGTAAAAAGACCGAAATAATATTATTAAAATAATGAAATGCATACCATGATAACAGCTAAATACATGTTGAAAGATGTAGCGTTATAGTTTTTAAAAATATCAATAAACAACAAAGCAAACCAGCTTCACTGGCCGAAATAGACCGAAATAATAGCATTAAAAGAAATACATATAAACCGTGATAAGATCTGGTGAATAAATGTTGATTAAAACAGCGATTATTTGGGCAAAAATACCAATAATATCAAAGCTGTATCCAGCTTCTCTGCTGCAGCCCGACTGGCAGAAAGTTTCGTGCTGTGATTACGTAAGATGCTTCCCATTAAAATACATTAGTTCAAAAAACGTGATCCCAACCGCGTAAAATCTTCAAAATAACGTGAGGGTATCACGTTCTAATAGATTTAATTTTGTAATGCCATAACGAACTGACGTGAGACTGGGTTGAGCCTATCTCAAACATCTCTCTCAGATAAGGCCAGGGATGATTGGGAATGTCTTGCTGCTTGTCTGCCTAATCTCTGGGATCTCTGTTTTCTTCATTTTCAATCATGTCGCCGTCCATACTACTATGTGCTAACGTTACCACCATCAAGCTGCAATGATTTGCTGCAAATGAATCGCCGAATCTGTCGAATTCGTCTTGTAGTGGTGCATTACATGCAACATAGCCTACAGTATATTCCCATCCAATTAGATTGAATTCGGTATTGATCACGTGAAAAATAATACGGTAACTCCAGTGAAATTATTTGAAACTTGTTAGTGAGGACTAGATTAGGACCGTATTTAAAGCTGATGCTGGTTTCCAACTTCGCCCCGCCCCCAGGTGTGTCTGTAAAACACGGATAGAAACAACTTAATTCTTTTGATGCTTTACAAGCAACGTGAAACCTAGCTAACAGGTGAAGAACACAAACAACTAAATCACTAGCTAACCTACTTTAACTGTGCAAGAACTACAGACCAATAATACAACAACAGGCTTAAATGAACTGATAACATAAGTTATACAACTTACAGTTCTCAAGGACGCACACACAATCTCAACTGATTATCCTCCGGACAGCATTCTCTTTTTTTTCTTTTTCTATCTCTTTTTTCTTTGTTTTTTTTCTGTGGCGCACGGTTCGCTTACGGTGTTGTCCGCGCTATTCTCCGCATTACGACCTCTTGTACAAAACTAAAGTAACGAGCCAATTTTTGAAATGTAAGGGGTAGAAAGTACCGATATTCGTGTTAAAATGTAAGGAGTAAAAGTAAAAATTCGCCACAAAAAAATAGTAAAATAAAGTAGAAATATCCGAAAAATCTCTGCTCGTTAGACAACTTCTCAGACCCCTGCCATAACGTCAAGTTAGGTTAGCCCTGTTTGTTTAGCCCTGTATTGCCCTGTTGCTGAAATGTGCTATATAAATAAAGCTGCCTTGCCTTGCCTTAGAGAATGTAGGTTAGAGTTAGAATGGTTATCACTTCCTCGGAAATCTAGATTTCAAGTGTCTTTCTTTCTCTAAAGTTTGCTTTCCTCTTTACACACTAACCTAACACACAGGCAACACATACACAGATCAGCTGATGGTCACCCCATAGTCATGTGGTATTGCAACCAAGTTTCACTACCCCCCATCTTGGGGTTAAATAGCCTCTTTGTGTATTTTCCTCGAGTAGCCATTTTGTGCCTTGCCCTAAAAACTACAAATAGCCTCACATCTCGCGGTTTCATCCGCCATCTTGATCTTGCATGGCTTAGCTACCCAATTGATCTCATAACACACAAACCACATATTGGCTTGTTTTTGCCTTTGCTGTAGTGTAAAAAAGTAAATAGGTTTATTGATTGAAGAACTATTGATTGACAATTAATAATTTGGAAATTCAATCAATTATATTATTCTTTAAAGAGCAGTTGTTTGGGATTATTTGTGTACAATGTTGAAGAGGTCAGTACTTGAATTTCACCCTTCCTTTTCACTTTATAAATATGAGATAAATTAATCAAATGAATTAAGATCTGTATTTTCAAAGAGAGAACACTACCTATGAGAGTTTTTATAGTTCAGTTATTGGCCCCTGATTCCAGGGTGGTGCCCCGTTTTGATTGTTTGTCAATTTGGTAAAGTTCTCACTATTATAGATTTCTGAGGGGATTGCTATCAATGCATGAAATGATATTTGTATTGATGATATTAGGATAGGTTTATTACATAATATAGGATGTACCCTCCATCCTGCAGGACTCTGCACTCTGCAAAGAGTATCCACATGTCTAAGTAGTCCTACTCTGCCCTCTGCAGTCATTCAGATACTTTCACTTCTGGGCTGCTAAACATTACAAAGATACCTGAAGTAACTGCTCTGTTTGTATTGTCCCAATGGCCTTTCATTACACCTGTAGGCTAAAGGACTTTATACGACTGAAATTTGCCTATCATGCAGCTGATAGGCTGATAAGCACACAAGTTAAACTTGAGACTTAAAAGGATGTTAATGTTCAGCTCAGTCTGTTTCCTGATAGCAAGATATTCCAGTCAGTGTGCACATGTCCTGTGAAATCTCCTGCCCCATGATAGGACGTTGCTAATGGAAACATATCTGTGGGGAGTGATTAGGTCAGAGTCTAGACACCAAACTCTAACTATGTTCTGTTGTTGTCAAAAACATTTGAAACGTGAGTTATCTGACTGAAATGTAATTCTCTGCAAGGAGTATAAACATGTCAAAGTAGCCCTACTCTGCCCTCTGCAGTCATTCAGATACTTTCACTTCTGGGCTGCTAAACATTACAAAGATACCTAAAGTAACTGCTCTGTTTTTATTGTCCCAATGGCCTTTAATTACACCTGTAGGCTAACATTTTATACGACTGCAACTCGCCTATCATGCAGCTGGTGATAAGCACACAAGTTAAACTTGAGACTTAAAGGTTGTTTGGTTTGTTAATGTTCAGCTCCGTCTGTTTCCTGATAACAAGCTATTCCAATCATTGTGTACATGCCCCGTGACATCTCCTGCCCCATGATAGGACGTTGCGAATGGAAACATATCTGTGGGGAGTGATTAGGTCAGAGTCTAGAGCCAAACTCTAACTATGTTCTGCTGTTGTCAAAAACATTTGGAACGTGAGTTCTCTGACTGAAATGTGAAAACTCCAAAAGCCAGATCTGCAGCACACAGGAAACAAAGTGAGCACATCTGTGCATGCTAACGACCAAGAGGACAAATCATTTTATTTGAGGACTTCGATCACTTCACTCCTGAGTGGAGCTGAGTTGTTGACACACACGACAGGTACGCTATTTCACATTTCATTTTTGTTTTCTTTGAACTATTAAACATTCATCATTGCTTATTTGTGAATTAAAATCAGGATTGCCATCACACGTGGATATGCATATATTACCTCAATCGCAGTTATTTTGTGTGGCTTTGTTGCATAAAAAGATATAAAATTAAATAAAGTAAGATTAAGATTCAATGTTGGTTAACAAAAAATATAATTGTGATTATTTTGATGTTTTTTATTTTCCTGTCCATATGAGCTATTCCTTTTTTTACATGTAAATGCATACATTTTCAGAAATCCAGTATGCCTCCTGTGCCACATGATCTGATGAAAAGTGAGTACTTTAGTTAATTGTTTTTGTCTCTGCATTGTTGTACTATTCATAAAACTAACACAGACATCAGTAAAACTTTAGTTTTCTTTGTCTATCGTAACGCCTTTTTTTAAAACAACCACTGGTAGAAACCTAAGTCAAAAGGTTTCATATTCTGAGGATTGATTATTCAGATACATTTGAAATTGATTTAATGAGTGTTGATCCTGCCAAATGAGTTTAATATGTCTGCTCTCTCTCTCTCAGGTGCTGCCTCCTCAGCAGGATTTACTTCTGACTGTATTCCCATGGCTGCGGTGTGTGGCCTTGCTGGCCTGATTGTTGGTGTTCTAGTAGTCCTTGCTGTATTGTGTATATGTAAACGTAAGTCACAGCATGTTGATGGTTACAGCAATAACATATTTTACTGTGAAACACCAACCCACTGTTACTTTTACAGATGGAAACATAAGTCACAGTTCTATTTATCTATCAGCTTTTTATTATATATGATATTTCCATTTTAACTTGTGCACAATTTTATGTCTATATCTTGGATTCTCATTTTACTGTTTTTTTCCTTTATACATTTTGAAGCAGCATTGCTGGAAACAGCCTGAAAACATTACTTGTCTTACACACGTTTTTATCGAGACTTATTTGTGTTATATGTCTTGTTTTACACGTTTTTGTTTTATGTTATGTTTTGTTGTGTGTGGATCCCAGGAAGAGCATCTGCAGTTTTAGTGGCAGCTAAATTTGGATGAATTTCATAGTCAACAAAGGCTTGACTGTAATTCTTGTGCCGAAGAAGAGAAATAGTGTTATTGAGCATTATTTACACGCAGGGGCGCCGTATAGGGGGGAAAAGTTAGGACAATTCTAAGGGCCCAAAAAATAGGTAAAAACTAATATAAAATTATTAAACCATCATCATTCAGTATGTGTGATATATATATATATATATATATATATATATATATATATATATATATATATATATATATATATATTTCAAATGTAATAATAAAATGAATGATATCTTTCTTGTTACTTGTTTTTGGCAGTAAAAGTTAAAATCCCCATTGACCGACCACCCCCTGTATCTGCATAAAATGGTTTGGTCCTGCCTTAGCGCACTCAGTGACGGTGTTTAGTTGCAGTCATTAAACACGCCAGAACTACAGTGACCACAATGTTGCCAAGTAACGTTAACTCAAAATCTGGTTTTCAAAAAAGAAAAGAGAGAAAAGAGAGAGAGGAAAGACAAAGGAAAGGGTGTCAAACTGTAACCCAGTTTTTCACCAAGAAAGGTGGGTAGCCTCTAGTCTGTGAGTGGTATTAACCTGTTGGCTTAATGTCCATAGTGAAATAAGCTAGCTAGCTACAGACTAGTGTTAGCCTACATTTAATCACCATTTCATCAGTGCAGGGAAACGTTTAGCAAGATATTCATATTAAATCATTGTCCCTGCCCCTTTTAGCAGACTTTACAACAGATGAGTCAGCAGCACCCCAGTCTCCCTCTGTTAGTTTGTTATGACCATATTCCGAACCTCAAAACCTTTTGATTTAGTGATCACTTGATCTGTTTTGTAGCAATATAATAACCCTGGTGTGGAAATTCCATTTTACATGTCCACTTTATTTTCTTGTTGGCATGTATGTGCAGCTAAGTTAAAACAAAATCTGCTGTTTTCATTGTTTTGAGAGGATGATGTTAATTTATTTTGATGGAAAAGTTTTTATATATTTGTTTGTTTGTTTTTCTTTTTTAAAATCTTTAATTAATAATTATAATAATAATAATACAGACTAGTGGTAGCCTACATTTAATCACCATTTTATCAGTGCAGGGAAACGTTAAGCAAGATATTCATATTAAATCATTGTCCCTTCCCCTTTTTATTAGACTTACCAACAGATGACTCAGCAGGACCCCAGTCTCCCCCTGACTGTGCCCCTCCCTGTCCCAGTGAAAAAGGTGAGCAACATTGTGTTCAATGACATGCCTGTTATTTGAGAGAAAAGTTTGAGTTTCTTTGCGTTTCTTTGTTTTTATTTATACCTATTAATTTGATGTCATTGGTAGGCCTACTGTTAGGTTGTTATGACCATATTCCGAACCTCAAAACCTTTTGATTTAGTGATCACTTGATCTGTTTTGTAGCACTATAATAACCCTGGTGTGGAAATTCCATTTTACATGTCCACTTTATTTTCTTGTTGGCATGTATGTGCAGCTAAGTTAAAACAAAATCTGCTGTTTTCATTGTTTTGAGAGGATGATGTTAATTTTTTTTGATGGAAAAGTTTATATATTTAAGTTTGTTTGTTTTTCTTTTTTAAAATCTTTAATTAATAATTATAATAATAATTAATAATAATGATTTTGTTGAGAGAATTTTCCATTTTGTCAAATTTTTTCAAATTCCGATTTGTCTCATTTGTCGTATATATCTAATGTCACAAGCCAAATTCTATCAGATAAAACAATTGTGATATGAATTACTATTTGCTTAACCCTTACAAACATTTCTGTTTATTGAGAAGGCGAGAAAGCAGAGTTGGTGAAGAGAAACGCACAGCTTCAAAAGGAGTCGCTGAAGACAGAGGAAGACGTGGTCAGCACACTGATGGAGTTGAAGACTGAACTGGAGAACCAGAGGGGTCGACTCAAAGAGCTCCTGGAGGAGGTGGAGGGGGAGCGGGAAGTAAACAAGCAGAATCTCCAGGCTGTGGAGAAGGAAATAACAGAGCGAGAGGCGACGTTTGACAAACCGGAGGAACTACTAAGAGAAAAAGAAGACCTACTGCGAGCCCAGTGGAAACTGGACCAGACAAAGAGAGATAATGAGAGACAGCTGCTCAACACAGAGAGACTGCTGGAGGCAATAGAGATCCAGGTTAATAAAGTACACCGAAAGAAGTAGCCTTTGGGTAAAGTACTCTGAGGGAAAAAAAAGTCAATATACTGTATATAACTTAAAGCCACCAAAAGTCTAAAAGATAAACTTAATTATTACTATAGTATGTCAGGGAACGGCCCTAAATATTAAACTACAGATGAATTGATTCATGCTCCATTGCTTACTCGAGATATCGGACGAGAATACCTTTATATGTTTAACTATTTTAAAATGCTTGATTTCTTACATGATATTACCATGTAAGAAAATCAGTTTTAGCTTATCTTTTTTTACTTTTTTAAAGGATCTACAAATATGTGTACATTTTCTATATGAAATGCTTTTTGCAATGAATGTGTGCTGCTTTTGTTTATGTATCACTTGGATCTGTGGTCAGTTTATTTAGTGTGCAGCAGAGAGTAAGAAATGCGTGGACATTTTGTACAAGCCTTCATCTCCTGAATGAAAAACAAATTCCAATCAACATGAAATGGTGAAGGGTGCTAAAGGAAGCAGACGCACAGCTCCAGTTTACAGTTCGGAGACTGGCCTAAGATTAAATATTAACCAGTCAGTGCTGTTCACTCTAATATAAAAACCAGCAGCCTGCAACTCCTGACATCTATTGTGATGTTGTTTGCATTGTATTATATTTGTTTTCTACATAATTGTAAATGCTGAACTTAAATTATTTCCTACAGCTGTGGAAGACCTTTTACAGTCTACTTAAGGATCAAAGCATGAAAGCCAAAAGGTCATTACAAGTGCCATTATTACACCTCGGAACTGGCTTCAATGCAAAACTACCGATGAATTCATGTATGCATGCTTGGACTAAACTAAAATAATTAAGTGTAGCTTGAAATTGTATGAAACAGTGTACAATATTAAAAGGGGTGTATTATCACTAGGTGCAGCTGAAGTTCATGTATGATAGATTTTATAAAATCAACTAGATATAACTGATTGTATGCAGACAAAAATGTGTATGGGGATAAGATTTTTAATAACACATATGGGTGTTTATATAAGGTTTCAGAGATAAACCGTATGAACTGAGCTTCTTTGTGATTTGATTTGTTTGGCATTTAGTATTGTCACTGTTTTTTGTTTGGAAAATAGCTGATTGTTGTAGGTATTGTGAAAATCTAAATAAAATCAAATCTAAAAAGCTTCTGTGGAAGTTTGTATTTTTTCACTGTGAAACATATCACTGTTTGATTCTACTGTAAAGGACATGAATCACAACTAAACACAACTTCATTGCTTTTTGGAAAGGATGTTACTGCCAACTGTTAGAGCTATAGAAAAAAGTTTCAGCACTTTTAAAAACAGATGTTACAAAGTGTTTTACAGGATGAAGATCAGCTAAAGAAACAATGAAGACAAGAGCACATGACACAAAATTTTAAGTTAGAAAATTAAGAAAATCCAAAGAAAACAACCAGGTTCAAGGATGCCTTTATAAAAATATTTTGTTTTGTTTTTGGAGACTTTGTGAGATGCTGCTACAAATTCAAGGAGCAACAACAGCTACGTTAAAGATCCCTGCTTTAAAGACCTGAGGTCTATCTCTGGACAGAGGGCACCGCCCTTCCATTACAGAGATGCAGATCATGCAACGCGTTGTATGTCAAAAGTTAACATTTTAAACCATCTTAAAAGTGGGAGGGAGCCAGCAGGGAGTTGATAAAACTGGAGTAATGTGTGACTTGCTGCTGCAAAGTGAGTAAGTTTTAATGCTGTTAAAGATAGTAATTATTTATGTAAAAGCTGCAGCACAAAGGCGGGAAAAGCACAAGTCAACACACCTTACCTGATTACAGTTGACTGGGATCAAAGTACAAGGTATTTTAATCGAGGACTGTGATCGCCGAGGAGACTGTTAAGCACAAAGTGGGTAGGGAAGCTTTTGTAAATTCTACTCTTCTACATACATTGCTCATTCTATTGAAGGTGTACAACAAATCAGTTTCTAACTCCAATCTAAATATTAGTGTTTTAGAAAAATGCACAATGATTTTGTAGATCAAAAAGTCCAAACTAAGTAGATAAAAAGTTTAAACAGCATGCATGCTGTCTGCAGCAGGAAGCGGTTTCAGTTTTGTAATCACAGAAACATTACTCTTAACCCATTGTCATGTTAGTTGTAATGTTTCTGTAAGTGACTTTAGTGTTTTATCTTTCCAGCTGATTGTGTGCCATCCAGTGCTACATATTGTATCATTGCTGTCATGCGTACTGTCATCTCTGTTGTTGCTGCTGCTTTCCTAGCCTTGTCTAGAGAGAATTGTAAGTCACAGTTTGATACACATATTTTAAATACTTGTGATCACATTATGGAAGTATTGTTGTGCTGTACTGTATGGTTTATGTTGCTCTTTGGAATGAAAGGCTTGAGTGAATGCCTTCCCACATAAATATGGACTGTTTTATTACAATGCTGCTGTGCTTTTGTGTGCTGTTTGATTTTAGACTATTTCCCAAAAGATGAGAAAATGGTCAATGCAGAGACAAATCCACTGTTTCAACAGTCACTGAAGGAAAGAGAATTGGAAAATGTGCCCAGCAAGAAAGAGCTCACGCACATGACGAGGAAAATCCAACCACAATGTACAAAGGTGAAAGAGAGAGATTGAACATTTTGCAGATGTTTTATATGAACTGAATTCCTATATATTGTAAAGACAATGCCCAATTTACTTTTTTGAAAACACAAAATAGTTGCATAAAAACACCAGTCTTATTGGAAAAAAAAGCTGCAAAAGAGAGCAAATTGGGCCAATAGCTTCATGTTTGAATAAACCGAGTTTTGCCCCCTGCTGGGGGACCTTTGATGCATTTTCTTTCATCTCTCTACTTTCACCATACAGTACATTGCATCTATGTTGCCAATGTTCTTATTCAAAGCTGTTTACAATAAGTGAATTTAATCATGTCGGTACAACCCAAGAATTGCAAGAACCACGCAGGTACATCAACTTCATCAGATATGCTGAACTGCTTCTGGTACTACATTTAGAAACAACTTTTGTTATCTTATGGAAGATGTGTAGAGTTTATGCTAATATAATGTCAGTGGGAGCTCGTTTCTCCATTGAGGAGCCAGGACAACAAACAGTCATGACTTTGTTAAGTGGTAGCTGGGCCCTAGCGTAGTGTGGGAGTAGCGACCAAATTGGCAGTAGAAGAGCGTAGTGTATGGCCAGGGGTCTCATTTATAAAACTGTGCGTAGGATCCTTACTATAAGTGTACGTGCACCCAAAAGCCCAACATGGCATACGCCAAAAAAAATTATATATACTATATACTAATAATATGTCCAAAACGGCAGGCATTATGGCACTCAAGGACAGCTTCGATATACCAGACGTATATAATAAGATTTAACAGAACTATATATTATATGCAAACAAGCCTTAGTGATAAAGTTGATATATATATAATATTATTTTATTTTTTTAAACACTTAGCTCTCTGACATTTCCCTCTGGAAACAGCCAGTTGTGAGGACCTGTATTTGGACCGGGATGGCATGGCTCCGGCGCGTTGCCCTCTCTACTGGACCCACTTCAGTACATAGATCCAAGCTTTAGAAAATTGAAATCGGCATATTAGTCATCGTCAGGGTCCCTGAAGTCTCTTTTTCTCCTGATTCTTCCATTAGCGTAGTCCTCCTGCAGGGCCAGCAGTTGCATCATGAAGCATTACGCATGGGGTCACTGCAGTATTTATATGTTTACAACAATTTGTGATTGTTAACACCTTGCCAAAATCACAGCATCAACTAGTGGTACCCCCCCACCCCCACACACACACACACCCCAAAATACAATTTGAAGACAAAATAAAGTCTAACAGGCAAACACACTTTTCTTCATGCTGGTTTTGTCACAAACGGTATTAAAGTTCGGACTGATAACGAGGACAGTAAGGGTAACTATTGCGCAAGAGCTTAATGGCTGCATTTCCAGACTTTGATATTTGATGATATATGCACAGTTTTAAAGACAGATATTTTGTTATTTACACTGTGTTCTGCAGTTATCTAATGCTAAGGTATTTGATGCTATCCTGTATTCCATGCAGTTAGACCATCCCCTCCTCCTGTGCTCCGCAGCGGACAACGTGACGGTGAGACAGCGCCGATTAAATATTAAGAACGAGTTTTTATTGAAGATTTGAGTTGGAGGTGTTTATGGAACAGTTATCACTCAGTACAAGCAGAAATCACACTGTTGGATTTCATCTTCATGGTAATGTGGATGATATGGAGTGAAAGAATGTGCATGAGGCATCAATACTAGAAAATATTACGAGTACTCTTATTCCCATTTACTCTCTGCAGTCTGACTTCAGTTCACCACCTCACCATCTGTGAGTACTTCGTCCACAGTAATCCCACCAATCGGTCCCAAAATGTCTAAGTTAGTGAGTAAATGCCGTAAACATATTCTTTGTAAACCTTTACAATCATTTCCAGAAAGAACCAAGCGGACCTGCCTTACTGCACGATCCAAATTTTGTTTAAAAGTTGTCATTTTCAGCATTTAGCTTGCTAGCTTGAAGTTTGTTGTTGTTTGTTGAAGCGAACAGAGCTTGAGAATGGCAACACACAGATTGGAAGGTGAGAGACATCCGGTGCGTGATGTGAGGCAATTATCCTGAAAATACTGTATACTTCCACTGATCCAGACTAACTTGTTAGTTGTAATTGACTTTTATCTTGGTTATTTAACTCCTATACTACCTTATATTTGACCACATCAGTGCCGTCTGATTACTTTGTGTCATGACTATTTTGCCTGTTATATCAATACCAATTAATTCTTCAATATTCCACACTCTTTCTGGGATTTACAGCTGGTTCATTTCTTTTTAAAGAACCCCACAAACCGGAACGTGACAGATGGACTGTTCGTTAAACCTGCATTCATGGCCGTCAGTGGATCAATGACCCTTGACACCGTCTTCATCCTTCGGCTTATACACACGTGTGGAGGTAACTAACAGCAGTAGTAACAATAGTATATATTTTGTACTCTAATTTTCACGGGTCGTATTATCGGTCTTAAATTCACCCAAAATGTGAAATATAGAATTTTTAAGTCAACTTCTAACATCTAAAAATTGAAGTTCTTAATTAGCTAAATGTTACATTTTCTACATTTTCAAATCTGGCCTCAATTACATTTGAAGGTACTACATAGGCCTAAATAAGAGTTTTGCATTAGTGAAGCATGGTTCTGCACATGGCATCCTTTTAGCAAAAGTGCATTTTGGTTTCCAGAAAACAAATCTGCATTACAAAGATGCAACAAGATATGAAGAACCAAAACATTCATTTTAATTAGCAGCCATACCTGAAGATATTTGGACTTTTATTTGAAAGTGAATGGTGTGTTGTTCTGCTGTCATTTCAGCTGATTTGGTTGAATCCATTTCCACAGTGTGTCACCACATGAGCCTGCGTGGTGTCCTGGTTGAACTTGCTTTACATGTTATTCTAGCTGCTTGTGCCAATTACAGATGGAAACGTAAGTCACAATTCTATTTATCTATCACAGTTTTATTATATATTTTATAAGATTTTTTTTTTTACATTACATATACATTTTGAAGCAGCATTGTTGCAAACAGCCAGAAAACATTACTTGTCTTACACACATTTTTTTGAGACTTATTTGTGTGTACGTCTTGTTTTACACTTTTTTTTATGTTATGTTTTGTTGTTTGTGGATCCCAGGAAGAGTATCTGCTATTTTAGTGGCAGCTAATGGGGATCCGTCTTCCATAGCCAACAAAGGCTTGACTGTAACTGTTGTGTCGATGAAGAAAAATAAATCGTATTATGCAGCATTATTTACATGTATAAGTTATACAAACTAACCGTAAGTTAGTTCAAAACATTTTTTTATATTTTTTTTGTCTCATTTGTCGTATATATTTAATGTCACAAGCCAAATGCTATCAGATAAAACAATTGTGATATGAATTACTATTTGCTTAACTCTTACGAACATTTCTGTTTTTATTATTGAGAAGGCGAGAAAGCAGAGTTGGTGAAGAGAAACACACAGCTTCAAAAGGAGTCGCTGAAGACAGAGGAAGACGGAGAAGATGTGGTCAGCACGCTGATGGAGTTGAAGACTGAACTGGAGAACCAGAGGGGTCGACTCAAAGAGCTCCTGGAGGAGGTGGAGGGGGAGCGGGAAGTAAACAAGCAGAATCTCCAGGCTGTGGAGAAGGAAATAACAGAGCGAGAGGCGACGTTTGACAAACCGGAGGAACTACTAAGAGAAAAAGCAGACCTACTGCGAGCCCAGTGGAAACTGGACCAGACAAAGAGAGATAATGAGAGACAGCTGCTCAACACAGAGAGACTGCTGGAGGCAATAGAGATCCAGGTTAATAAAATACACCGAAAGAAGGGAGTAGACTTTGGGTAAAGTACTCTGAGGGAAACAAGTCAATATACTGTATGTAACTTAAAGCTACCAAAAGTCTAAAAGATAAACTTAATTATTACTATAGTACGTCAGGGAACGGTCCCCAATATAAAACTACAGATGAATTGATTCATGCTCCATTGCCTACAGGTATGATAGCGGCTTGGCTGCCTCCCCACTCATTTTCACTGTTATTTTGTTGCCGTTATTTATTATATACTGAACGCTCATAGATCTTCAGTTGGCGGGTTATCCTTCACCTTACCGGTTGAACGCCGTGAATGAAAAGCGAGTAACACTGATAGCTGCTGCGGTTTGCATGCTCGGAGCTGCCTCCCTCTGGGTCTACTAAAACTCTGCTTGAACAGTATGTGGGCTAAATGGGGTAGGATTTATTTGTTAAACTTATTTGGTGTTAATTATTATTTTCTGTAAACGCTAGGAACGCTGAAGTCGCTGGAGATCCCTGTTAGCTGCTTAGCACTTAAATTGCAGAGGCTGCTGTTTTGCCAAGACTGCTGCTGGCCTTTAAAAATCTTGAGTATCGTAACCATTGCTGCACGCCTCTGTTGCCTTCACGGCTACTGGGCCAATGTCTGAGCCACCTGTTTTACATGAATGAATGTAGCTGAGGGGTTTGGCTCCCTACATTAATTTGGTTGATTTAGTGGTTTCTTTCTTTACTTTATTTTTATTTTTCAATTTAGTTAAAAGTTGTAGTCATATTTTGTCTTCTTTTCTTTAGTGAGTGTTCTACTTAAAGCTTGAGTTTCTTTGGTTATGTTATTGTGCTAATTATAATTAGTGTTTTGTTTCTTTGGAGTTTATTGCAAAGTCTTTTCTTTGGAATTCTTGTTTTGTACGGCCTTCTGGAGCCACTAGTGGTTCTGGCCTTTATATTGTACTTATATTGTGTTAAATTTCTTTCAATTTGTTTCTTTATAACCTTTTTATATTGATTTTTGATATTCCTTTTGTGGAGTGAACCCCTTTAATTGTGTGTGTGTTTCCCATTTCTCTCCCGATTTTTAGTTGCTGAGAGCCGAAGGTGGTGGTGTTTGTGTCCGGGTGGTGGTATCTCCTTCCCTGTGTGCTGTGTCTCCCCATTTTCATTTGCTGTGTTCACTGTTGTGTTTTTGTGTGTTCACGGGTGACTTTTCCTGGGATCCACCTTACTGCCCTCTTACCCCCTTCTCCGCCACTGGTAAGCCTCAGCACAACAATTTTCTCCCTTTTTGGTGTGAATGTGTTTTAAATTGATTGTTTTAACTTTGATTCTTATTGAAATAAAACTGTATTCTTTTGTAAGTTGAACCTCGTCTTTGGCGCCTTTTGTATACTGACCTGTGTGACCTTAAATATATCAATAATCTTGCAATTGGAAGTAAAATCATTCATTAGTAAGTTATCTCATTCTCTGGGTGAAATTCCCAGGGTGGCGTTGTCGGTGTTTTTGAAGTGGGCTTCATCTGGAATACCACCTTTGTTCTGTCAGCTCTCGTGTCGCCACACTAACACCCACACTCGCCTGAGCGACATACGTCAGGTCATCCATGTCACCAGTCGAAGACCTTCACTGGACCATCTTCAGGGCGTACTATTATTCAATTCAATTAAATTTTATTTATAGTATCAAATCATAACACAGGTTATCTCGAGACACTTTACAGATAGAGTAGGTCTAGACCACAATCTATAATTTACAAAGCCCCAACAATTACAATAAGTCCCTCAAGAGCAAGCAGTGCGACAGTGGCGAGGAAAAACTCCCTCTTGGGAAGAAACCTAGGACAGACCCAGGCTCTTGGTAGGCGCTGTCTGACAGGCCGGTTGGGGATGTGATGAACAGTGGCGATAATAGTCACATTAATAATGGAACAGTGACTTCAAATGGTAGTCGTAGTAGTTCATGTCAATTATGACAATCCCGAAGAACCAACTAGAAAATGTGGATAGAGCTCTGAAAGATATTGACTGGTTTGGCCTTATGGAATGCGAGGATGCAGACGCTGGCAGTGACATATTTCTCTTGAAGGTCAAAGAGGTTATTCTCTTTTTCTCCAGGAGGGGGCACCATGGGAGAAAGAGGTCCAACTATCTCCCCTGTCTCAACCCTGCCTGTTTAAAGCTAATGAAGCATAGGGATCAGTTACTCAGAAAATGTATTAAATCTGGACTTCATATAGACAGACTTAACTTTACAGGAGCGAGAAATAAAGTGACGTCTGAATTACGTAAGGCAAAAGCAAACTTTTTCATTCAAATTATAGTAAACGCTATAGGTAACGGTAAAAAAATATGGCAGAACATAAATACATTGACAGGGAAACAACCCAAGCAGGAAACTAAAGGCTTGGAATTAAAAATGAACAATCAGCTGGTGAGACACCCTGTTGTTCTGGCACAGGAGCTTAATTCTTTCATCATTAAATCAATAGAAGATTTGGTGAAACAATTTACATCTGTCAAGGGTTTGATCAGCAGGTTACTACTCTACCTGACAATGTTCATCCCAAATTGTACATCCAAGAAATCACAGAACCAGAAGTTATTGATATTATTACGGCTCTGAACAACTCTAAAGCTAAGGATATTTATGGGCTCAATACTACCTTTTTAAAATTACATAACGATGCTTTAGCGCCCCCAATCATGCACTTGATTAATTTACCTATAAAAAGTTTAATTGTCCCTAAGGCGTGGAAATTGGCTTCAGTTACCCCAGTATTTAAAGCTGGAGATAAATATGACATGAATAACTATAGACCAATCAGCATTTTACCTATAACTTCTAAAATAATTAAAAAATGGATCATTAAACAAATCATTGAATTTCTTAGCAATAGCCAAACATCTTTACATCCCATGCAGTTTGGGTTTCGGCCATGCCACTCAATCGAGACTGCATTTCCTATGTTCATGGAAAAAATCAAATGTCAGCTAGATAAAAATGGATGTGTTGGTGCCGTTTTCCTAGATTTAAAAAGAGCTTTCGACACTGTCAATCACAAGGTGCTGCTTTCTAAAATATCCTGTTTAAATTTTTCTGTTCAAACTATTAATTGGTTTCACGCATACCTGTCTCACAGAGAACAATGCACTGTGGTGGGTGGGGTTAGTTCTGCTTACATGCATTGTCCAGTAGGAGTCCCTCAAGGGTCCATACTGGGGCCCATTTTATTTTCATTATATATTAATGATTTACCTGAATAGTGTTTACAAGTAGATGTTCAGCTTTATGCCGATGACGCTGTAATTTTTACTGCAACACAAAATCCTGAGGAGGCAGCATGTGTGCTCGCAACAGCTCTTACACACATACAAACATGGCTCAATAGATTGTGTCTCATCTTAAATGCAAAAAATACAGTTTGTTTATATTTGTCGAAGCAACCTTCTACTATTATGCTTTCTCAATCTGGGGTGTTCTTGGGCACATAGGAGTTGGAAGTTGTTAATGAGTTTAAATACTTAGGCGTGATTATAGACTCCAAACTCTCTTTAAAAAAACATGTTAAATGATATCCAAAAGAATTCAATTCAATCTTTGTAATTTTAAGCAAATTAGAGGATCTCTGTCAAAGGCAGCTGCTCTAATGTTTCTGCACTCAATGATACTCTCACATCTGAACTACTCCATCACCAGCTGGTCCATGTCGGGTTCTACTATCCTAAAACCAGTTTATTTTATTTATTTATTTTATTACATTTATATAGCGCTTTTATAATAGACACTCAAAGCGCGGTTGAGCTTTTGTACAAAAAGCCACTCAAAACTCTAGATAAAAAACCTTTCTCTTATCATCATTGTAAGATCTTAGAGAAATAGAACTTACTGAGTTTTGATTATTTTTGTAAATTGTCTTCATTATGCTTAGTTTATAAAGTACTACATGGCTTGGCACCACCCCCTCTGATAGAGTTTATTAAATACCGACAGACTCGGATCACCAGAGCTGTTGTAAACAGGGACTGTAAGGTTCCTTTTAGAAAAACCTCCTTCAGCCATAATGCACTATCTATTAAAGGTAGTGCATTATGGAACACTACCCCCAACTATAAGGGAATGTCTCACTCTGGCCACCTTTAAGAGCCAAGTAAAGGTGTGGGCTTAGAGCTAACCAAACGTGCAACCACCTCTAACTGTATGTTGTACCGTATTAGCCCAGTAGAGCATACTAATGAATTGTGTCTCCGTTTTAACACTTACTAATGAATTGTCCTGTTTTCCTTTTTGTTTCTTCCTGTTTCTCCTTGTTTTATTGCAAATGTTACTACTGTATATCTTTTGTACTTTTTATTGTAACTTGAACCTGCTTAATGGACTGCAGATGGACATTAGCCTTTGGGCTACAATCTGGCATTTTTTACGTGTACGTTGTACATGTTCATCAAATGTGCATTTTCCTGAAATAAAAAAATAAAATAAATAAATCAACACAAACAATCAAGAGGAAAATAATCTAGGACTGAAGCTGTGAAACTGCTCATTTATCGACCTGCAAAGAAACAGTTTACAGATGAATATCATCTTCTTGGTTTACTTCTGTCCTGACTGTCTTATTCTCAGACTGGACTAACTTCCTTCTAAACCCAGATTACCCCAGCAAGTACTCAATGAAACTAAAACTGTAATAAAATGTTGCAAATTTTTGAGACACAATTCATTTCAAGTTTGTATAACATCTCTTTGATGGTTATAGTAGTATTCAATATAAAACATATATGTGCGTTCAATGTTACTTGTAACACTGCATTTTTGTCAGTGTATTACAAGTAGTATTACTTGTAGTACTACAAGATAGTAGTGTAGAGAAAATAAATAGTATTAAGTTTAATAAAAGGGCATGTAAGTACTGGTTAAGTTAAGAAGCAACTTTAAACTTAAATGGAGTGTGATGGAATTAGGAGCCAAAGAGCAGGCAATCAATGATAAGTGACATCCTGCCCCCTGCAGACATATCATCTATCTCATGCTTCCTATTAGGTTGCCAAAAGAATACAAAAACTGCTGTTTCTTGCTCCTGTTTCATTGCCCTCAGATGTGTTAGCAGCTGTAGTATTTTATAATAGTGGTGATTAGCAGCTATCTGGCAACTGGATCAAATTTTAGCCTCTTATTAACTAAAAGACGCTGAATGCAAGTTTAAGATCAGCTAAAGGCTACAGCACAGAGCCAGTATGTTTAGTCAAAACTCACTGGTTTGACAAATTAGCAGGTTGAAATGTTATTTGTAGTCAGCTGTAATTTTGCAGTGATTATTTCTCTAGATTATTCCACTGCTCACCCCCAAAAATCATCACGTATTGGATTAATTGTTATTTTCGGCTTTTCTATCCTAAAATCAACATAATTTAAGGGGTTCTCTGAACACTTGGAAGGTGCAGTATATTTGTTTTGATTAAAAGGTGCATTGTGTGGCCATGCATTTAAAAAACTGGATTCTGGAATTAATTGATTGTATTATTTTACAGGAAATTGTAACTTTTTTTGGTATTAAAGCAACTGGCCATTAAACAACCCACTTTCCCAGACTCACTGTGCAGATAAACTCAAAGTTAAAGTGAAAATGCTTGTTTGACTTGACTGGTCAGTTAGATAACGTGGTGATTTAATGCCTGGGGTTATGGCTAGAGTTGATCATTAACTTGTACCTGTGTGTTGATGTACGGTTTATTGAAATGAGCTGCGTACTTTCACTCTGACTAAGAATAATAATGGGACACACTCTGTAGTCACTCTGTGTTGTGCTGCTGAGAAATTTACAGGACTATTAAATTGTAACAATTACATGCTTTCAACACAACATATTGTACCGTATCAACACATTTTACATCAGCAAAAGTAAATAAATGTCCAAATTATTTTGTGCAGATGTTCACTGCTGACGTAAATCAGTATGTTCAAAAAAACATGATCAATAAATTGTTTCAGTATATTTTTATATTTGTGTGTGTGTGTGAGAGTGAGAGAGAGAGCGCTAAAGAGTGAAATCAATAAAACCTTAGTACATTGTTCAAGTTATTGCAGAAAACAATAGACTGCATATATAAATTTAACAAACATATCTGATATCCATTAACCCAGGCCCAAAATTTAGATGAAAGCTGGCCCGCTATCAACCCCGCTATCATGGACACACTTGGGCTGACATGAACTTACCATTTTTCTGTCCCCTGCGGTCGACGGTGGAAGTTGACATTGACAAAATCGTGTCTGAAGCAGAGAAATGAAGCCACACACACATTCATCACACACACCTCAGTGACGTACCTCAGGGCATCAGACCGAGTCAGTGTTTAAGTTCAAGTTCAAGTTGAACCTAGAATTGAAAAAGAAGCAAAATTGGGATAGATTTATTTCTTATGAGATATTGAGTTAATTTTGAGACTTTTAAGAATGCATTCCCACTCATGCTCTGTGGAATAGGCCGTGTAGTTTAATTACATCTATGAAAATATCTTTCGTCATCTCCAACTGAAAGGACCACCAGAATGCACTTACAATAAAGTGTATTTATTGAAAGGATGCATTGTGTTTCTTTTATTGAGTTGTTATAAAAGGGAATCGTTAACCTTAGGTATACTTCACCTAATTCTGGTAATTTAAATTTTTTTGCTTTTCATGCATTATGCAAAATTTCATCAAGCAATATACAATTTTTATATAACATTTATATATTCATATCACTTGAATAGATATAACATCAGATTGTCCTTTCAACTTTTGTAGACATTACATTTTATGCGGCGCAACACATAAATTCACATTTCAATATTCTGCTCCATTTTAATTTGGTAGCTCCACATTAATAGTATGTATATTTTTTGATGATGCTAAACCTCTTACAACTTATGAAGTGCAAAGCACTACACAATTTTTTTACATGAATAGCCAGATGGCTTTTGCTTGTGACCCAGCTTGCTGTAGTTGCTGCTTGAGAGGGCACTGTGTCAAATGTAGAAAGTTGTTGCTTTGGGCTTAAGCACCTGCGGCGCTACCACTTTAGGTCCGGGCCCGCCCATTTTGACCCAAGCCTATAGTGAGTAGTGAGTAATTTTCATTCTAGCAGTTCATCCAATAAGCATCCAGAGGGAAGCTTTGAGTGAAAGCTTCTCAGCCAATCAGCGGCTTCTACCCCACGTGTGGACTATTAAGCCTGCCCACAGGCTGCATCGTCAGCAGCAAGTGATCCAATGAAATGAATGACATTTGAGAATGAGACAGACACAGACTGTAGCTATTAGCTAATATGAAACGCAAAGCAGCTTGTTTTCATTTAAATTTAGCAAGAAACGCTCCGAGGAGCAGGAGGAGGAAACTGCTGCCATTTTAAGTGACGAGTTACCATCCTGCTCAGCCGCCCTCTCCCCATCAAGTCCTCCCGTAGCCACCCCCTCAGCAAGGCAAGTAGGCTAACAGTTAGGCCAACGTTAATGTTAGTGTCTGGCTGTCTGTATGCAGGGGGAACCCTTTTTTTTTTTGGCTTATTTTAACTGGCCCATCCAGTTTTCTGGAGGCCCACCTACAATTAAAATCCTGGCGCCGCTAGTGGGCTTAAGGACAATAACACAAAGAAAAAATAATACATTAAAACTACAGAATACTACAAGAAATACTACATTAAAACTACAGAATCATATAACCAAAATGAACTGTACCACTGTCAAACCAATGTATTTTTGATAATATGCTGTCAAAATATTTGAAAATATCCCTCCTATCTAAAAAAATACAAATCTTTCATACATAATGGGAACAATTTCCACATCTTAAATTAAGAAAATCCTGCATTTTTGCTGCTTTGATTGCTGGACTAGATTCACATTGTTGAGAGAGAGAGCTGTGCCATATGTATCAAGAATAATGCAGAATCAAAATTTAAACAGTGTAAATGGAATCAGAATAGAGAACAATGAGGCTTCATATCAAATTATGAGCAAAATATAGACGAGGGAATTAGAAATAAAGGGATCCAAATAAGGTGATGGTCCTTAGGAAGGATGTGGAAGAAAACTATTACAGCAAATGTTTTTGGATAGATCATTTAAATTTTTTCAAATTCCCACAAATTAATCAGAATTTCAGATACTTAAGGCTCTATAACAACTCAAAAAGATGGTAAATGCATAATTTCAACAAGTGGTCTTTCTTTTAGTTGAAATATGGCACATACAAAGTATTTTCATATATGGAATAAAAATATACAGCCACAGTAAGAAACAAATCTGAAATGCCAATGAATTAAATCATAGTTAACATGATAAACTGAGTGAAATTTTGTGGGAATGAACATCTCTCCTGTCCTCTGTTTGCTCTGCAAATGCATAGACTCTCTGTCTCAGTAAGATTTTAGATTTGTGGCAAACTAAGAGTACACTGCAAAATAACTAAAACGATAGCTTCCTCTTTAGCTTATTCATAATAATTAGCATCAGGGTTTTGGTGAGGTCTGGCAGAGGTTGATGTGAAGCTCGCGGACTCTCCAAGCCGACCTAGAGACCCTGCGGATATTTGGAAAAATGTTCTCCTCATTTCCCCACTCTTATGTGTAGCGGTTGTGTACTCTGTCGTTGCCTTGTGTTAATTATGCCAAGGAAACTCTCATCATTTTGGCAAACCCGCCATTTATTCACAGCATCTAGCGAAGGATTAAACATCGCACAGGCCACATTATAAACCAAGAAAATCACCGTCAACTTTACATTAAAAGAACGTGCTCGACCATTCGGGAGCTATACGTTTCACAAACAAAATAAACCACTCGTTTTGTATAAAATTAAGATAATTAATAAAAATGATGGTGGAGCTCATAACTTGTGCACTTATCAAGGGGACAGCAAGGTCTGACTGCTGTACCCCCAGGGTGCATGACCCAAGTCTACAGGTACGTTGCGTTTAGTGACCATAGTAAAATTAAGCCACAGTGATATGTGATGTGTGATAATGGCAAGTGGGATCATATTATATTTTAACTGCGTTACATATACAGGAAAAACCCTGAATGACTTCAAAAACACCCAACACTATTTAAACTTACTTGGTATTGCTAAGTTTATGTGCGATGACTATGAAACCTTTGAATATAATGTGAAAATACATAATAAAACTCTTCCCACACAGTATTTATTACACGAATGACATATAGTTTCACTTGAATAATTCCAGTTCTCACTGATACTTACAATTAGAAAATAAAAATTGTGAGTTAATGTTGAGTGGAGACAGAACGGACCCAAGAGCAAGGCTCCAAAAAACACAAATTTATTGGCAAACAGAAACTGGATGGGAGTGGGGAAGGAGCTAATGGGGCCAGCTGTCTGGAGGTAGCGGAGGGAGATGGAGGAGATAACTGCAGGAGGAAACACAGACAGGGTTAGCACAGGTAAAGACAGGTAAGGACAAAAGTATTTGTTAGAGAGCTTTTACGGCGTTTCACCCAGGTGGCTGAAGCAACGATCAAGCAGAGATGAGTGAGTGAGTCCGGGGTTCATATACTGGGCTTGATTGTAGATGGCTGCCAGGTATGTACGGCAGGGAGGGGTGATTACGGAATGATGAGCAGGTGTGTGCAGTCAGCTGGCAGGAGAAGGCAGGAGGAGGGGAAAAACACAGGAAACAGAAAAAGGCAGGCAAACAGAGGAAACTGACAGTGGAAATCAAATAGAACTAGGAAACAAACAATGACTCACAGCCAGCCGACCCCCAACCATAAAAGTTAACCTAATGAATATGACTACACCACAAAATATTTTTTTTCAGTGTACACTTAGGGATATATTTAGTTAGAGTTAGTAAAACATTGGCATTGGCTTAAAGCGTGTCAAATCAAAATTACCAGAATGAGGATGCAAGGTAATGCCATTGTGTCACGGCAAAAAATGGTGGCACTTCATTTTCCAGTACATTAAAAAGATGTAATAAGCTGTACTTAGACCATAACTAGATTTAATTTTGTTTTTCAGAAGAGTACCGTAAAATAAAGTAGGCTATCAGTCTATTTTCTTATTATATATTATAAGAAGGTAATTTGTAAACATTGCAAAGTAATTAGAAGGTAAATTCCACACCTTACAATAAAAATAGTTAAATGATGCACGTATATTCATATTAGTATACAAAATAAATAAACACACGTGATATTTCAAAAATGCATAGATTGATTAATTGATTGATTGATTGTGTAGGCTTTGCAGTTGGCTTGTGTCTGATCTTTTAACGTTACAGCTGCTTGCCGCGTCGTCCCTCGTTTGTCTACATAATCAATCAATATGTTTTATTTTGTACTGTACAGACGCTGCTGATAATTTGAGCTTCTCAGGCAAAAACCACATGAGAACCTGAACGTCTGTAGAAGAGGCGTTCAGGAGCCTCTGCAGAAACAACAAACAGCAGCTTAAAGGGTAAACGGTGTCTTGTATATTGGGAAGAACAAGGACAGAATAGAGTCAGTCTAAATATTAAACCATCTGTTGTTACTGCATCACCTGCCTTTTTGTTTAGGCTGCATGTCCCAATATAGTACAGTAATAACATAACAATACAGTGCCTTGCGAAAGTATTCGGCCCCCTTGAACTTTTCGACCTTTTGCCACATTTCAGGCCTCAAACATAAAGATATAAAACTGTAATTTTTTGTGAAGAATCAACAACAAGTGGGTCCCAATTATGAAGTGGAACGAAATTCATTGGCTATTTCAAACTTTTTTAACAAATAAAAAACTGAAAAAGTGGGCGTGCAAAATTATTCAGCCCCTTAAGTTAATACTTTGTAGCGCCACCTTTTGCTGCGATTACAGCTGTAAGTCGCTTGGGGTATGTCTCTATCAGTTTTGCACATCGAGAGACTGACATTTTTGCCCATTCCTCCTTGCAAAACAGCTCGAGCTCAGTGAGGTTGGATGGAGAGCGTTTGTGAACAGCAGTTTTCCGTTCTTTCCACAGATTCTCGATTGGATTCAGGTCTGGACTTTGACTTGGCAATTCTAACACCTGGATATGTTTATTTGTGAACCATTCCATTGTAGATTTTGCTTTATGTTTTGGATCATTGTCTTGTTGGAAGACAAATCTCCGTCCCAGTCTCAGGTCTTTTGCAGACTCCATCAGGTTTTCTTCCAGAATGGTCCTGTATTTGGCTCCATCCATCTTCCCATCAATTTTAACCATCTACCTGTCCCTGCTGAAGAAAAGCAGGCCCAAACCATGATGCTGCCACCACCATGTTTGACAGTGGGGATGGTGTGTTCAGGGTGATGAGCTGTGTTGCTTTTACGCCAAACATAACGTTTTGCATTGTTGCCAAAAAGTTCGATTTTGGTTTCATCTGACCACAGCACCTTCTTCCACATGTTTGGTGTGTCTCCCAGGTGGCTTTTGGCAAACTTTAAACGACACTTTTTATGGATATCTTTAAGAAATGGCTTTCTTCTTGCCACTCTTCCATAAAGGCCAGATTTGTGCAGTATACGACTGATTGTTGTCCTATGGACAGAGTCTCCCACCTCAGCTGTAGATCTTTGCAGTTCATCCAGAGTGATCATGGGCCTCTTGGCTGCATCTCTGATCAGTCTTCTCATTGTATGAGCTGAAAGTTTAGAGGGAAAGCCGGGTCTTCGTAGATTTGTAGTGGTCTGATACTCCTTCCATTTCAATATTATCGCTTGCACAGTGCTCCTTGGGATGTTTAAAGCTTGGGAAATCTTTTTGTATCCAAATCCGGCTTTAAACTTCTCCACAACAGTATCTCGGACCTGCCTGGTGTGTTCCTTGTTCTTCATGATGCTCTCTGCGCTTTACACGGACCTCTGAGACTATCACAGAGCAGGTGCATTTATACGGAGACTTGATTACACACAGCTGGATTCTATTTATCATCATTAGTCATTTAGGTCAACATTGGATCATTCAGAGATCCTCACTGAACTTCTTCGGAGAGAGTTTGCTGCACTGAAAGTAAAAAGGGGCTGAATAATTTTGCACGCCCACTTTTTCAGTTTTTTATTTGTTAAAAAAGTTTGAAATAGCCAATGAATTTCGTTCCACTTCATAATTGGGACCCACTTGTTGTTGATTCTTCACAAAAATTACAGTTTTATATCTTTATGTTTGAGGCCTGAAATGTGGCAAAAGGTCGAAAAGTTCAAGGGGGCCGAATACTTTCGCAAGGCACTGTATATGCTAACAAAACTGTAAATGGTAAACATTTTCCCCAGCTAGCATGTTAGGATTTTCATTAAGAGCATGCAAGCCTAATGACTTTAGCATTTAGCTCAGAGCACCTCTGCCAACTGTAAGTGATCTCAGAGGTCAGGAGATGATAAACAGGGGGAAAAGCAGAAAAACATATTTCATACATCTGCTGTATGACTGGATGATTTTACCATCATTGTTGAACTTTGAGTTTGTTGATCAGCTTTTGATGAGAAAACAAGAACAGTGGTTCATTTTCACAACTTGCAGCATCAGCCTGAAACTGTTTTACTTTTTTTCATTTTCAATTGTCTTATGTTTATAAAAACATTAAGTAGTTTCAGTTCAAGTTGGTTTGTCAGCAAATCTGATTTTGCAAAACCTCAAAGAGTGTACCACTATTAGTCTGTAAATACAAAATGACTTCTTCATTAATATACTGTAAAGTTGCATTTCACAGAACAAATAAAAAATATATTTGGAAGTTGATGTGTTTCAAAGCAAATATTGATCATAAATGTATATCAGCATGAGTGAACAATTGTCTATTTACACATGCACAACAAAGACGATAAATAAGAAAAGTATTTGCCAATTAAATACTTGGAGTTCAACAGAATTGAAATCAAACTTGTATTTGTCTTTTTATCTCTTTATTAAAAAATTCTACATTGGCTAGCCTATATACATTCAATTACAGTTAAACAAAACAAAACATAAAATAACAAAGATCTGTGAAGATTTAATATATCCAATTCAGATAAAAATGCAAAAAGAAATCCCTGAGTTATGTTAGCTCACATGTTTTTGTGTTTGTCTTCATAACCGTTCAATATTTGAGATTTTAGAATTATATTTTGTCTTCATAATGAAGAGTGTTTTTCAGTAATGTGTCCAAATAGGAAGAGGCAGATGTTACCACATTTCAAATAAAACATTTTATGAATTGCTGAACTTACCACAATAACAAAAACATAGTGTTTGATTTAATATTCATGATGTTCTTCTTTAGTTGATTTCAGATTAAAGAGAGATGTGACATCATGATGACAGAGCATCACTACAATCTGTGTTTTTACAGGAAGATCTGAGTCATGATGTTTCTGGTGTGTAACGTGTGTTAATGTGATAATGTTTTCCATGGAGCTTTCTGTTGCTAATCGAAGCAGCTAAATGGGAGATTATTGTAGTATAAAGGAGCAGAAAGGTAAGGTAAAAAAATAGTATGACAGCAGGCTAATTATTATCTTCCAGAGACTATGAACTGAGTTGATTTGATCTCTCCCTTGTTGCTGGTGAGGGTGAACTTGAGTTTGTCTCCGGGGGTCCAGGACTTCAGCTCCCTCCATATAAGATCAGTGGGACATTGAAGGCTACCATAACCTGGGACAGCAATCTGCAAACATGCAAAGATCAAATTCTTACAAGCAGAATTATCCAATGATACAATCATTATTTTTAATATCATCATTATTGTTGTTGTTACATATCTTTTATTTCAACTGAAACTCAACAGAGGTGAAAGAAAGAAGAAAATAATGAAAATGCAACAACATAAAGTAAGGAATAAAATAAGACTCACTGTGATGATTCTGTCAGCCTTGAGCTTGAATGTTTTCGGAAATGTGTATGTGATGGGTTGTGTGTCGTTGATCTGCATTTCTAAATTCCATTCTCCCATTTGTTGGTCCTGCAGGACGAAAATCAGGCACGAGAGTTAGGATGACAGAAAGAGAGAGTAACAAGTGAATGTTACAGTTAAAATAGTGTGTTAATACATTGTTGCATGTAATTTAATTATTTAAATGAAAACAAGAGAACATTGATTTTGCAGTAAACAACAGGTTTATAAAGTATTGTTCCACACACACAAACAACCTTACCTCACTCAACGTGTTTCTGAGACGGATATAGTTGCCATTTCGCCCAACCTCATGAACAATGACAGGTCCCGTTGCTGAGCTCTGATTGGCCGAGCCCGTCTTGTCCTCCTTGTACTCAGAATCTTCATGCTCCCTCAATTCAACTCCGCTTGCATGTTCCTGTAAGAGAGACAACACATACGTACATTTAGTCATCCAACACTAATTATCTAGCTAACAGATATGCAGTCTTTTCTCTGTCAGCAGTAGATTACTGCAGGAAGTGATAGTCTGACAGAAAACTGTTCAGCTGCTGACTGAGATACATGTTGTCTTTCTACTTGTGAGTTTTGTGTAAAAAATATAATGAAATATTATCTCCTACATAGGAGTTACACAGTTTTGTCCAACCCATTCTCACTCCCAGCTCAATACCGTAAATACTGACGCTTGCTCAGTAGCTCTCAAGTAACGATGCAAAAATCACCCTTTAGCGTCTGTTTTAGACAAACAAGCAGAGGAGCAGCTCGACCGCGGTGCTGTAAAGTTAAGTAGTATGGAGAGAGACAACGGTAGTGAGTAGTATGAAAGAATGAAAGGAGGCTGGGTGGAGTGGTGGATGGGTGAAACAACATAAGACTTTCACCCAAGAGCCGGGGTTCTTATCCATAGTGCTCTTTAGTGTGCATAATATCCTTGTCTGGTCTACTGTACATCAATAAAATATGATCAATATTAGCCTATATGTTATCTCACAGGACAATTATAGATTTACTGTTTCACTTCTTTGAGTCCAGTTTCAGTTATTTGTGTATCAGATTTGTTCTCGTGGTTAGTTTGAACAGAAACAAATCAATGTCATATGAAGAAGATAAAAAAATGATTTGGATGAAATGATGAACCTCCATATTTTTGGCCATCAGCTCCTCCAGAGCTTTCTCAGCTTCCTCTTTCTTCTTCTGCTCATCCTGGAGCTGCTTCTTCAACTGGGAGGGAGGAGAGAAAAAGAGAGATGTTTTATTTCATTAAAGTGCAACTATTGTATAGCATTTTCAGGATAAAACTTGAATTTCGTTTACATGCTTTAATGTTAAAAAAAAAACACTTCACCCTCTGTATGAGATGCTCTGTAGCAGCACCTGTCTCTTTAAACCCTCCTCCCGAAAATGGCCCAGTCAGGCACTCGGGAACCTATTTTTGACCAGGGGTGCTGAACACCAAAATAATGGATGTCCGACGATTTCTCCCCCCAGGAAATGTTTCGGATTTTGACAGCTAAATACGTCATTTTAGCACAGTGTATGGGTGAAAGTGAGAAGTTTTAGAAAAGTCCTTTGCAGCCACAAATTTCACTGTTCCACAATCATGCGACAGCACTCGCCACTCACATCATTACCCTGTTTCAGTATATAGCTAAGGTAAATTACTTTTGTGATTGTCAAAACCACACCAGAGATGTTTGGCTTGAAAAGATATGCTAATAATCAGGCTGCAATGACCTTGTGGCTTCTCGACAGCAAATGTGTCCTAACCACGTCACAGCGGTTTCTGTTACACAAAACATATGCAATGAAAACAATCGTACACAGGTATTGACCTCACAGTGAACAGAATTATCTTTAGAGCAACTTGTTCTTTTTGCAGAATAACCAAAGTTTCAGGAGACACTGAACCAGCGTGTAAACCATAGTTCTATTCCACACATGAACAGGAAGTAAGCTGAACATATTCCCGTATTTCAGGATAATTACCAATTGTGCCCAGTAGATGGCATAGGCTACGGGAGGCGATAGGGTGCTGTCGCTACCCCTAGGATTGCCATAGCACCCCCTTAGCACCCCCAAGAAATTGCTGTGGTTGATTTATAAATAAATAAATAAAAAATTGTTAATGTGTAAATAGTATAAGTAATTTATATTTAATTTATATTTGAAAAATTAATAGATACATTAATAAAACAAGCTAACTGAAGCTGGAGCTACTGCAACTGAGTATATAGCAGGACTTTGTACAGGGAAAAACCAATAAAAGCTTCTAAACCAAATATTACAGGACCGGATATGTCCCAGCAGTAAAGTGACCAGAATTTGGGGAGAAATTATCAGCTTTGGCTGCCAAGATTACAGCTATTTTGCGTTAGCATGCAGCTACTTAATAGTGTATGCTAAGGTTAGATTGTAGTGGAACGAAGCGGCACTTTTTACTGTCAAAAATCACAGATAAATGCTTCTGAACCAAACACTACCCAATCGGACATGTTTCAGCAGTAATGTGACCCGGAATTTAACAACATTGGCAGCACAGATGACATTGTTTACTACCGTTAGCCATGTAGCTACTATAGTTAGCAGTGGACACGAATAGAATATAGCAGCACTTTCTACAGTCAAAAATCGCAGAAAAACGCTTTTAAACCAAATACTACATGAACAGAAAATGCTTTAAATTATGGCCAGCTTAGAGTAGCGTAACACTGAGCCGAGAGTAGATAAAACTGTTGAAACCAGAGCGTTCAGAACATTTGGACATCTGAACGTTTTAGCTTACTTTGGTTTCTCTAAAATATTTTTACCCATTATTTGAAGTTTTGGACACATTTAACATCAAAATCCATCATTATAACATTGTAGATATGACAGAAAATAGGGAAAAGCATAATATGTCCACTTTAAGTAAATCTTTAATCGGTCTAACCATTTATACTGGAAACACCAGCTCAGTGATCTGATTTATTTTCTAACTGTGTGTACTACTTTAACTGGTTTTAACCACTGACTGAACTGATAGTTATATATGACATATTATAGTAACTGTTAGATTGTAAGGACCATACATCTCATGTTTGTTATGAAACATGTATTAAAATATAATTTTTTGCTTCTGCACCACTTACAGTGATTGTGTTTAACTGTGCCTACTGTGTGTGTGTGTGTGTGTGTGTGTGTGTACTTCTCTATTAAGCGTTTTGATCTCTTCCTTCCTGCTCTTGAGTTCTTGCTTTTGCTCTTGAGCACTGCTGTAAATTCATTAACAGGAAATATAAAAAGAAACGTGTAATATTGGTTTGGTTTTGATGTGTAAATTTACGTAAATCAATTTGATCTGATTCTGGACTTGGTCAAATCCCTGTGGATCTGGTCTTGGAATGATTTTTGTAAGTGACCTGCACACACTACTGTAAGTTTGAACATGTCTACACTATGTATGGCATAAAGAGTATATAATCAGTGTGTTTTATTATTGAAGTGAAAATGAACCTCCTACTTATTGGTCTCCAGTTCTTCTTTCAGAGTCTGAACTCTATCAGCTTTCTCAGGAGAGAGATGAACAGAGATGTAAATGATTCTATCAGGGCATATTAGTGAAGATACCACACAATGAAACATGTAAAAATAATCATAACTCAAGTCTTGTTTTTGCAACATTTGAATGTAACTGCAATTGAGTAAATTCACTTTTAATTTAACATAAGTATCTATGAGAAGTATTTGGAAGGTGAATTTTTAGTTTCAATTGTTACATATTGCTAGTCTGCAGTGGTTGAGACTGGTTTCAGCAAATCAACCCTCCCACAGTGTTAACCCTCTCTATTTCAAGACTTATGGACAACAGAAGTTAGTCACTGTCAAAATAACAACTTTTGAGAATTTCAAATTCTTCTGGTGACCACATATTTCTTATCAGATGTTGTCCCTGTATTTCTGGTTAATCTCTCTCTTCTGTTATTCTAATCTCCTCTGATGTTTGCTCTCATGCTCATTTGACTCTGTCTGAACTGGGCCTCTTCGGTCTCATTCCTCTTGAACCTCTGAACGTCCCAACATCGATTAAAGTAAGCTAGTTAAAGTTAGTTGTTTTAGCAGCTTTTGTACTCTTCTTACTTTCTTTGGAAACACAGGTCCTGTTTCTTGATGCAACCATTTTCTATCTTTCTAGCTCAGATCAAACTTTACCTGCTTTAGTTTTATTCTCTTCCTGAAAGTCCTTCTTGTTTCTTTACTTACAAGTTTGATCTTCTTTTCCTTTTTTCCTGTCAAAGCCTCGGCTTCTTCTGCAGTGACAGACGGACCAGTTACATCCCTGTGGCTTATCTTTGAGTCTGTGTAAAAAAAGGTTGTAGTGTTAAAATACATTTACTTTATTTTTTGGAAATCACAGTATATGAGACATTTGAGTCTAAAATTAGGTATAAAACACCCAAATTTGACTGATTGTCAGAAAAAAATAGACATACCACGTTTAGTAACTACATTACCTTTAAAACACTGACATTTCAGTCAAATAACATTAAACAAGATCACTATTTCCACTAAATATCAGAATCATTTGACATGTACAAAACACTGCAATTAATTTGTGACTTACTGATTTTGTTTTGTCTCCATTTCCACACAGAAAAGAGAAGTAACATAATAAACAGGATGACAAAAACAGCCAAACTAACAGCCAAGCCAGTGTTGATGGGAACAGAAGAACTGGACTGGATCTCAAAGAAATCATCTGAAATCATAAAAAACACAATAACCATCACATCCTCATAACTAAACGACATTAAAGGTCAATTTCCAAAGACTCGCAAAACGGCATGTACGACCGTTCTATTTACTGCCGCTCAGTGGCGGTTTGATCATATAACTGTAGTCATTTGACTGTTCTATTTTAACATAACAGCCACAGTTTTAAAATTAAACTAGTTTAGACAGCAAATTCACTTAGTTAGGGTTAGATAAACATCAGTGATTGGAGTAAAGCTGCTGACACACTAACCCGATGGCTGATCAGTCGGCTCCTTGAGGTCCAACAAGACGCCGACTTGACCATGTAATACATCTCCATAACAGCAGGTGGCGCTAATCTGTATTGTCACCCAAAAAAATTAAAACCGGCATCTGATTGGATGAACGCGCCACGTGGGTCTGGTTTCTCCGGAAACTCAAAGACAGACTGTCATGGCGGCTTGTTCAGAATATGATCTCATATTTTACTAAAATAGTTCACGGAAATGTGTTTCTGAAATCATTTTCAACGAGAAATAGGCCGTACAGTTGCTGAATCTGTCTTCATTTCAGATCGACAAAGGTCAGTTTAAAAGATTTTAATCAGATTTTGAGAGGCTTAGTCACGCTCATCCCACTCGTCATTTCCGGGTTAACACTCCATCAGTCAGATTGGTTATGGAGTCCGACTGCCCGCCCTCCGATGCAACATGTCAAATCGGCCAAAATGAAGGCCGACAGCTCCTCGGACGGATGACGGCACAGAACACACCAAAGAGACTTGAGTCACCGACCTCGCCAGACTGTCCGACGGGCGATTATTGGGTTGGTGTGTCACTGCCTTAAAATGTACCACGTAAAACTACTACAGTGAGGCCGTATCGTGACGGTGTAGCATCACAGACAAGTCTGTAAAACTTGGTTAATTTTAAAATGACAATTGACTTTAAAAAAGGTCCTTTGTTTTGTTGACCCATCTCTTTGCGCGACATTTGTTCTTTGTGCTTTGCTTATACTTTGTCACCTCACTCTTGTTTGCTCTATTAATAGCCATGAGAGTTGGCCACGTAACAAGAAACATAATTCTCGGTCATTATTAGCTGCTGGAATAACATGATATTTATTCTAAACTGGACCATAGCTATCATCTATTAAATCATATTTACCTGTAACATGGATTTCTGTCTCTCTGGTCTGGTTGGTGTCCTTCTGCTGGACTCTACAGGTGAATCTGTTGCTGTGTCTCTTCTCCACAGTCACTCTGCTGCTGACAGTATAGAGATCATCGGGACCTCTGGCTGTCTCTGTAGGTCCAGCAGAGAGGAGGTTTCCCTCACCGTCCAGCCACAACACCTCAGGTTCTGGACACCAGCCTTTAGACTCACACTGTAGAACTACTCCTCTGGTGGCTTCATCAATTCCTGCTAAACTCATGACAGGCAAGGAAACGGCACCTGATGCTGAGCAAAAAGGAAAGATTTAATCAGTAGTCGGCAATAAAATGATGACTGTGGTTGTGCTTAGTCTACACTTATCAGCCTTATGTAAATACCATATACTGTATGTGTCAACTCACCAACAACAAGATCAACAAAATACTCTGTGTTCAGCTTTGGAATGTAGCATTTGTATCTCCCCGCATCAGAAGGTTTCACTTTGGACAGTTTCAGTGAAATGTTTCCGTGTTTCAGCTCATCAGGAAAGAGCCATGTCCGTCCTTTGAAAGATGGATGTTTAATTTGTACGTAGTCCTGACCAGCACGCCACACAAGGACAAATATAGGATTCAAGTCAGATCTCGTCCACTCCAAAGTCTTGGCAGCAACATCCTCGGTCGGTTCCAGGCTACATGGTAAAATGACGTCATCGCCAACTGTTGCTACTATTGGCTGAGAAGGACCAATTAACTGAGACTGACCTGGAAAGGAATAGATAAATACATTATTAATTCCTGCATTTGGCAGTCTCCCAATGCACTTGGAAGCATGCACCTGACCTGCAGCACAGCTGGTTAATAGTTACCATAACACCCAAAAGTGAGTGGACAAAAACTCACATTGTCCCGCTATTCAGGTGCCACATCTCAATGGATCAGCACATTGTCACTCCCAACTCGTCGACATAATGACGCTTGGTCAGGACCCTTTGGAGTCACTTTTCAACATGCAGGTTAACCACAAAGTTAGGGATAGGAAAATATTGTGGGTGGGGTAAAAAGATGTATGTTCGTTGGTATCTGATGCTGAGGGTGACTGATCAGTATGTTGACCAGGTGGGAGTGAGAATGGTTTGAATGGACAGATAAGCATAATGTTGGTTACAACTAGGGTTTTTAAATGGAATTTGTTGTACTGTCATTTTCAAGTTGTATGTACTGTACATGCTTAGCCAATCGCAATGAGCTTTTTACTTGTATGTGGGTTGGGCCTAAGACAAAAGAACAGCCAGTCCGTGGTTTTATCCACTGTCAGCTGTCACAGAGCTAGAAGTGATTTGGTCACTTTGCAATTCGAAAAAAACATGTACACACACCCTTAAATGTTTAAAATGACAGTGGATGCCACTGAAAAGATCTATCACTTTGTCTAGAGAGGAGAGGTGTTTTGATAACTGAAATGCCTATGTCCCACATTTAATAGCATACAGTATAATGATATTATTTTGTGTCTTTTAAGTCTAATTGTGACCTTTTTAGGAGTGTACTTATGTATGAGTTACCTCTACAAGAATGTATTAGGTGAAGATAGACAACCAAAAGCCTAAGGGGTCTGAGCGGAGCCTGAAGGGGCAGTCCATCCATCTGGGGAAGGAAAACAGATTTCTGGAAATGGAGCAGATGATACAGTGTTTGGAAATATGGCTTTTGGGTTGGTGTCCTTGGGTCGTCTCGTCCATCCATCCATCCATAACCCTCACATTACATTATTACATGTCACAATGTAATTTAGCTGATGCTTTTGTCCAAAGCAACTTACAATTGCTATATATGTTAGAGGTCGCACGCCTCTGGAGCAACTAGGGGTTAAGTGTCTTGCTCAGGGACACGTCGGTTGATGCATCAAAGTGGGTATTGAACCTGGATCTCCCACACCAAAGGTATGTGTCATATACACTGCACCATCACCACCCTCACGTATGGGTGTGGGAAATAAAAATCGTTAACTCAAAAGTAGTAGGACTACATCATACATATTAAATCAAACATATTTTTTTCTTCCCTTTGGTCCCATTTGAATTTAAGCAAAGGCCTACATGTACAAAATGTCCATATACTTTCACTTTTGTCTATGCATACGTATATGTTGTGCATTGTGCAATTAGGATAGTATCATACTTTCACTTTTGTTGCAAACAACAAATACTGCACTCTTGTGTATTCAAAAGTGTTTTGAAGCTGCAAAATGTGTTTAATATTTCAGCCTATGCCAGAAGCCCTTCTATGATACAAAGTCCAAATGAAAACATGGAGTTAAGATGATAAACACTCTTAGGAACCTCCAGTTTGGTGTTAAAACTAACAGGATTCCTGTTCAGATAACTACAAAAACAGAGGCTGATTGGATTGTTTATGATTAGATCTAAATGCAATGCATTGTAAATACAGTTTAACTATGATTACATATCCATCAAAACAACAGCTTTTAAATAGATTTAATAATCTTTTAATAGTGTCAAGTTTTGGTTAAAAGAAATATGAATATGGAAAAGATATGATTTCCGACCGACTTTGAAAAAAATAAAGTTAAACTAAACATGTAGAACAGGGATATATAGGGAATAAGGAATAGGGAAATCAGACTTACCTGTTGCGTGATACCAGTCATTTCAATGGACTGCATGGTCTGGGTCTGTAAATCATTGATAGACTCGGTTTATAATTCTCTTCCCACAAACTTCCAAGAAGCCATTCACTGTTTCCCTATAAATTGTGTGGTTTAATGGAGAAAGCAAAGCATACCAATTTACAAATATTAAAACCACATGAATATGAAAGCCTTAATGTTTGCTTGATTCATTTATAGAGAATCATTTTACTCAAGTTGAGTTAAAATGAAATAAAATCCAAGTTTGGCAAAGTATATATTTATATATAGATATATTGAATGTTTGAACTGCACCTTGAGCCTAGTTCCAGATTACTGATCACATTTATAAAATAATATAGCTGCAATCAAATCCATCATGAACAATAACAGTATTTCTTTCATGTCTTATATTAGCAGTTAAGAAAAAAGTTTGATATTAGGCTATGTCATGTTAAAGCTGATTTTTGTAGCTCTTCTCTGATTAGTACCTGCAAAAGAAAAAGATCAGTTGTCTTTCAGTGGCTGGTCGGGGTGGAGCAAGCCATGTCAATCATTACCTAGAAAGAGCAACACAAAGCCAGACAAACAGTCACCTTTGCATGCATATTGCATCTGAGCACTAATAACCCATGGCTCCCCTGCCCTACTGGAAACCACCAGAAGGAGGTTAAGCTTGACATGATGACTTATTTGTCTTTTCAATGAGTGCTACTTTTGTGAGCATTGTGAAAGTGAATCTGAATACTCTGCAACTGCCCTCATTGGATTCTGTGAAAGATAGCGAGAAGGGCTTAATGGATAACGTTTCAGTACAGTACATTTGTGATGAACATTACAGTATGGTGGGAAGAATGCTTAAGAAAACACTAAGGACACAATCAGCATAAGCAATTCACAACCCAATCAATGTCGGCCAATTTGTTCAGTTTTGCATTATACATGAACAGAAAAATAATGGACGGTGCTTCCCGTTCCAAAAAGTAAATCCAAAGCTTAAGTGTCTTAAACCTGCATTCTATCTAATCTTCCAGCAGGTGGGAGCAGCGTATCAGAAGGTGATAGAGCAGATGAGGATCGACTCGAGGATGGCTGAGTAGAAGTCCACCATCATCGTCTTCTTGTTGTTGATGAAGAATGGATGAAGAATGGTCTATGGACGTAGGCTGCTGCGCGTAATCATGAATGGCGCCCACCTGCACTGCTAGTTCTTTTATTAACATAGTCAGAGCCAACTGGGTCCTTACTGGCCAGATCATAATGGATTGGACCCAAAAGCAGACCAGGCAGATGATATCAAAAGTTGAGCTTTAGTCAGAGTACAAGTCAGGCACGGTTCAATACCAGGCAGACAAAAAGACAAGGCAAACTTATCCAGTCGGGAAACGGCCAGGTGAGCAAAAGTCCAAAAGAACCCTGAAATTACAGGAGAGCTAGTAACTGGCAGGAAAAGAAAGCCGATACGAATGAAAAATGTGAGCCCAAGACATGGTGGAAGTTGTTACACTTCTCTGCTTTAATAGCTGGTTTTCCTTGCTGCTATTTGAGAAGTGAACACTATATGTTCAACATGTCCAGGAGAAAAATTTGCATTTCCTAGGATAGCGAAGGCATGACCCACCCTACTCTGATTGGCTAGTACTCATTTCCTTCTTGGTTGAATTGATTATGTTTATGTGTGATACCTAAGCTGATTAGGGTAAGAATACCAGGGTAAGCCACTCAGAGGCAGAGTCAGGCAGTTTAGGATGGGACATGCCTTCACCATCCTGGGAAACCCACATTCACGTCCAGGAGGAAGTCATTTACTAGGGCCTGGATGACAACTGGGACATTAGTCAGTGTAAATGGCATTACAAGATACTCATGTCTGCTGGGGGTGTTAAGGGTTGTTTTCTATTCAATCCCCTCCCTGATCCTATTTAAATAACTGCCGTGCATTTCCGAGATCAAAGTTAGAGGATCATGACTGAATGCCTATTAATCAAATACAAGCAGAATGCCGTACTATAAATAAAATACAGGCAGAATGTTGTATGTTGAAGCCACTGTGAGTCTAACAGAAAGAACTGCACAGGGAGAGGAAGTCCTCATGCACATTATACAGGACTTCAGTCTTATACTCAGACAGTCAACAGCAAGACAACATGGAGGTAACAGTCTGAAAAAGGAAAACAGACATTTATGCTGTATTTTATGCGAAAAACATAATAATGGGCATACAACATTTCATCAATACGCAGCATATAGCGTAGCATAGTATATAAGCTATGTAGCAAAGACAGGTGGGCATTGGTGTACAGTAATCCCACTTAAAAAAAATCTGACCTAACCTTATAAGACTGAATTTAAATTCCAGAGACTTCATTGTTCTCTAAAAGAAAGTGCCAGTAAAGCAATACAGCACAAAATGGATTAACATATCAGCAAAAAGTTGCACAGGTATTAATGAACACAAATTGCTCAAATACAACAGATAACATGTTACACTGCAAACAAGTGCCTGAAAGAGTTGTAGCTAAAAAGAGAAATGGAAAGAAGAGTTTATAACCAGGCCATTGAAGATATGAGACTGTAAAGGGAGTTTGTTAACATGCAGTCAATGTGTTAATATGGTAAAATTTTGCATATGATGTTTGCCATGTTACGGCTTGGCTTTTTCTCACCTGTAGGATCTGCAGGTGAGTGCTTTTCTGGTGTTGGTTTTCCAGACGACAAACAGCCCAATACTGGAGGATAGAATAGACCAAATGCCATCAATAGAAAAACTAGATAGAGACGAGAGACGTGAATCAATCAGGTAATTTACTGAATTAAATATGTACTTGTAATTTCTGGGAGACCGGGTTTGTTGGCAGAGCAGCATGTTACAGCAGCTGTACCCCTGTGTTTCCTACGGAGAAGAAGTCCCATCACCAACAGCATCAGAGCCACCAATGATACACCAACACAACAATCCAGAGCAGGGAGGGCAGATTGAAAGGACTGGAATGGAATGAAACGGCTGCTGGAATGGAGTTATTAAAAATGCCTTCATCACCTTTTACTTTTAAAACAGTCAGCCAACTCTGTGGTGATTCCCCAGCTCCAGAGATGCTGCACTTGTAGAGTCCTTCATCAGACTTGGAAACATTTTGGATGGTCATGTTGTTTCAATACCAGGTCCCGAGTTTGGATCCATCTTTGTAGAAATCAGCCAGTGGCGGTTTTTGGCACGGGCGAACCAGGCAGCCGCCCGGGGCGGCATTTTTTCATGTCACATGGGGGGCGGCACGAGAACTTAAAAAAAAATAAAAATCCTCTATTTCAGTTTTTTCTATCATTTCACAGTGTGGGGAATTGGCAGATTCCCCACACTGCCCCCAGCGGCTGCAAGCGCCCTGCTTGCTGAGAGAGGTCAACACCCCCCACTTTCACAATGAAATGGACTAGTCTGTAACAGTGCGCCGCAGCGCGAAAGATAAACACACAGTGACAGGAGAAATGGGAAGTAGGCTACACAGAGACGGAGCAAGACGAGTCTAAACCTTTCTTTTAGGTCAATGGTCTAAACGCCAAAATGAAACAAAGTTACCCAAGCGGCTCAAATAAAAGAAAAAAGCGAAAAGACATCTTTTGGGCAGTAGCAGGACCTTCATCAGCTCCCGTGGCCGATGATAGTGGTGCTGGTGTCGGTTACAGTGACAAGCACAGTGGGGAGGAGACTTTAGAAGGAGAGGGACAGAGATGAGGGAGTGAGGCTACAACCTGCGGTAAGCAGAGCTCCCCTTAAAACACTTTGGCCCTTGATAAAACGTGTGGTGGACAAACTGTTAACACTACAACAATAAAAAAGTGGGAATGCTTTACTGTATGACTGCATTAGTAGCCTATATAAAAGTTGCACATCATGCAAACGTTCTTAACGAGAATTGATGCTTTTCTATCTGCATTGACAGACAAAAACTCATGATAGACCTCTTCAAATTATAGCATAGCGCCTCTCGAAATGATATATGATATATAAATATATATATATAGCTTGTTTTATGATTTATTAGGGGTATACAGTTTTAGTGTATTAATAAATGGCACTTTGTTGAAGTATTTAATATGTCAACTCTCACTGATTCTTGCGTACTCATTACATGGCGTTAGTAGTTTTAGGAGTAGGAGTTGGTATACTGTACATATTCAGGGGAGCGCAAGGACAGGTACAGCTTTATCAATACTAGTTAAACAGTTGTACAGTTTTATTCCCAACATGTATATATTTTAAATTATTTGTTCTTATATTCTATCCTATTATTATTTCATGTATATTGTATCCTATTATTTCATTTATATTCTGTGTGTGCAGCATGTCTGATATTGTGCTGCTGCAACACTGGTATTTCCCATTTTTTTGGGATCAATAAAAATCTATCTATCTATCTATCTATCTATCTATCTATCTATCTATCTATCTATCTATCTATCTATTTGTGATCTTATGTGGTGGGCCGGTCTGGGCCAAAATGCTGATTTTTGGTCCCAGTCCGTCCCTGTCAGTCACTGTGGCTCAAGCAGAGAAGAGCTTTTCCAAACTAAAGTTGATCAAGTCATACCTGAGGTCATGTCCCAGGAACGGATCACTGGCCTCGCCGTCATCAATATCAATCACTCAATAGGGGAGCAGATTTCATATGATGACATCATTGATGATTTTGCATCAAGGAAGGCCAGAAAGGTCAGGTTTTAGTTGTAGTTTGGGTTTTCTGCTCTTAGTGCTATAGTGTAATAATTACCTTCTCTTTAGTGTGTTTTCACATTTGTGTGATGAAGGATTTGCTATTTTGAATATTTATTCTATATTGTGTCTTTTGGCAGGTAGAGCTTGTGCACCTTAAAAAGAAAAACAATTCTGTGTGTGTGTGTGTGTGTGGGGGGGGGTGCTCAGAGGGGGTCTTGCCCGGGGCGTCATTCAATGTATGTGATTTGACTATTTGATTTGAGTATCCTTCTTTCTACAATAAAGACTCACATTTTCTCCCTCCAGAACAGGACTGGCAGGAACTTCCAGGATCACAGAACCAGCTGGTCAGTGTGATAAAAACAGATTTTATGTTGAACATGTATGTTAAGTAGAAAACAACCAGTCTCTGAACAGGGAAGAAAGGGACCATTCCTGTATTTGGCATGAATGCAATTATATTGTTGAAAGGAACAGTAACCCTTAATTTGTACAGGACTTTTCAAGCAGGAAATGATTAAATGGGAAATGAATAAATCAAACTAAGGGAAATGAAATTGCTATTTATTCTGTTTAATTTTAAATATGGTATGTGTGCCATGTGGGATGGATGCATTCTTGTGTATTGCTTAACTTGAATTCATGTTTCTACACTGTAGTTTTACCCTGTGAACTTTGTTGTTTTAGTTCATATGACTGTATTTCAGCCATCCTCCTACACAATAAATACTGTATTTGACTTAGAAGTGACTTTTTTCTGAAGTCAATATACAATTCTTCAAATTAAAAATAAAAATATAATTTGAATTTCAGGAGTATGTCTTTCTTCACCTCCTTTAGTGCAACGCCAGCCTTTTATAGAAAGTTAGTGAAGTGCTAGAGAATGTTTTATCACCATGAGTCTCTTAAGCCGTGCAGACACTCTACAGATGAAGCCCTACTTTAGCCCCAAATTGGTCTTCCTCAACTAATTTTAGAATCAGACTAATTTCTACCTGAATAGTTGTCTGATGTGCAGTGTGAGGTCACAACTCGGGATTCATTTATCTGATCCATAAACTGGCTCTCAGACGATCAGTTCAATTTCTGGCAGCTCAGAAATTTGGGGACAGCTCTTTACACAAACCATTTGTCTACATGGCTGCCTTCTACTTCAAGTGTAGCAGACATCACACTTTGAAACTTTATCATAAAAGGTAGACACTTAGAAAGTTAGCATCAAGATGGCACATGTGTAATTCTTCATACTATTGTCCTAAATATGTCTCTTGACTTGCATTAAAATGTTCCATTGTTGTACAGTAGAACTTTTTTCAAAATGCTAAATTGAGTTTACTGTGTCACTGCGGTCAAATAAACCAAAACTCTTATTTGCTAAACATACGATTGATGGTGATGATGACAGCATTGCGTCTGTTCCCCTCTGCATCTTCACACCAGTACTCTCCACTGTGATGTTTAAAGGTGAGATTCATAGTGCAGGATGGTGCTGATGAATTCCAGGTGTAAGAATCTGTTGGACTTCTTTCGTTGAGCCTCCTCATCACTCGCCATTCAGTCAAACCACCTAACTCTTGACAGATCACACTGACATTCTCATATTCAAAAAACTGCAGTCTGTCTGGAAGAACACGAGGAAAAGCCGCATCTGAGACGGACACACAGAAAGTGAGTAATCAAATCAAATATTCAAGTTATCTCAGGACACTTTTCATATAAACATGGTCTAGACTACCATTTACAAAAAATCAAGACAAATCTTTACATTAGTATTAACAGCATAGAATAAAAACATCTACATTTTAAGGTACTCTTAGCAGTTTGTGGAGCAGCAGGGTAACTTGGTCAAGGTCTGATTGTGTTCAGAGTACTGTGGTGACAGTGTCATTATTACATATTTCATCTTTCTTGGTCTCTTTGTTGCTAAGGTATAAAAAAATGACACATTTCAGCAGTTAATAAAGATACAACGATGATATAATTATTCAGAATATCACACAGCCGAGCACAAACTGAGTGTTCAAACTGAGTATCCAGCTAATTATTTAAATCCAACTTACTAGCTTTCTTAGCAACGTAACTGTGGTCAACTCTTACAAGCAGCAGTACCAACATGTCCATCCCTGGAGAGACACATGAAGAGAGCGGTTTGTCAAATAAAACACAGATATTTGTCCACTGGCTAAAAGGAAAGATAAGTAAAATAGTGATACAAAGTGTCAGTACTCACACAGTCTTATGCAGAGAGCTGTGACCTCCATGCTGTCTTCCTGCTGACTGTCTGAGCAACAGCGTGAAATACTACCAACACATGATGTACATCAGAACCTCCCCTCCCTGTCTGCATTATTTCTGGTTTAATAATTTTTATCTAGAAATATCTATGCGAGGCAGAACTGCGATAGTGCAGATAATAATTTCACTGGTGTAAACCTAAAAAAAGACAAGTGTGCATGATAGAGATCAAAGACAGGTGCCTGACCCCCTAACCCTAACCCTTAAACATAAGTAGAAAACGCTGGTCCAGCATCAAAGCTGCCATCAGACACTGCTGTCCTCAAAGCAAGCGTCAACACTAATATATTAACCCTCTTGTGCCAAAAGACTGTATTTAGTATGATAAGGAAAAATGACACCCTCGAAAACGAGATGCTTCATCTCAAGGGGTTATCCTCTTAACAATTTCAATAAACAATAATAAACACATTTGTTCTGATTGGTATTAAGTATTGAAATCTGGTACAGACATACTTTGGTTAAGTATCTAACAGTACAACTTTGAAAATGTAGGTCACATTAAAAAAATCTTACTATACTACTTACTATAGTCAAAGTTAGCAAAAGCACTAGCATTGTGTTTCTTAAATGTCTTCCATTTGAATATCAGAGATACAAATAATTGATTGTGCTCTGTAGTTTCTGAGATAAAGCCATATTCTCATCATGGGCCTCCTACATTAAGTCTTTGGGGTTTTATTCTGAAATATAGCAATTTTGAGTTATTGCTGGTTTAGTGATAAATAGCAAGAGCGAAATAACCACGTTTTAATCGAAAACCTGATATTCTCAGTCTAAATCAATGAATAAACACATACCGTGTTTCTCGTACAAAGATCCACATTGTTCAGACTGAAGAGATGTTATAAACACTGTTTTGAAACTATAGCTGTGTGTTCACGAAGACCAAAAAAAAATACATAGTCTGTAACTGCCCATATGTTTTCTGATCTGATGCCCAGCCCACAGCAGCAGGCGGATAAGGGGGGGATAGGAAAATATCATGGTTTGGGTAAAATATGTTTAAAAGAAAACTGTTTTTGGCAGGAGAAGAGAAATAAGACCTCCTAGGTCAATCTCTTGACACCTTCATGACCTTTTCATCCACCTAAACCTCACTATAAAGTCATGAGGCCCTGGAACAATATGACACTACTTGCTCAAGTCATATTTCGCTTAGCCACTAGAGGTGGTTGCCAAATGTAAACATAAGTCATTATAGGCATTTTGCAGAAATGACTGATGGTGTTTGGTATAATTTTTCTTGGGAAGATAGAACTTTTTCTCAAAATAGACTGGGGGAGTTCTCTCAAACTCTAAATCAGTACTTAATGTATTGCTCAAACATTTGGAGACAGTCCTCACTATTATAGATTTCTGAGGGGATTGATATAAATGCATGAAATTATCTTTGTATATGATATGTTTATTACATAATAGAGGATGCATCCTCCATCCTGCAAGACTCTGCACTCTGCAAAGAGTATAAACATGTCAAAGTAGTCCTACTCTGCCCTCTGCAGTCATTCAGATACTTAAACATTACAACGATACCTGAAGTAACTGCTCTGTTTTTATTGTCCCAATGGCCTTTAATTACACATGTAGGCTAAATTGTTATACGACTGCAATTCACCTATCATGCAGCTCGTGATAAGCACACAAGTTAAAGTTGAGACTTAAAAGTTGTTCGGTTTGTTAATGTTCAGCTCAGCTCCTGATAGCAAGATATTCCAGTCAGTGTGTACCTGTCCCGGGACATCTCCTGCCCCATGAGAGGAAATGCTATGTTCTGTTGTTGTCGAAAACATTTGAAACGTGAGTTATCTGACTGAAATAAATATTCAGTAAATATACTGTAAATTTCCTTTGGGATGAATGAAGTATCGATCTATTTATACAGTGAAAACTCCAAAATCCAGATCTGCAACACACAGGAAACAAAGTGAGCACACCAACGACCAAAAGGACAAATATTTTTTTTGAGGGACTTCGATAACTGCACTCCGAGTGGAGCTGAGTTGTTGACACACACAACAGGTACTATTAAACATTCATCATTGCTTATTTTTTAAATTAAAATCAGGGTTGCCAGGTTTGCTCTCTCTCACTCTCAGGTGCTGCCTCCTCAGCAGTATTTACTTCTGACTGTATTCCCATGGCTGCGGTGTGTAGCTCTGCTGGCGTGATTGTTGGTGTTCTAGTACTCCTTGTTGTCTTGTGTAAATGTAAACGTAAGTCACAGCATGTTGATGGTTACAGCAATAACATATTCTACTGCGAAACACCAACTCACTGTTAGTTTTGATGTGAAATAGTATTTTCTTGTGTTAAATGAACAGATAAAAGATTATGGGCCCTATCTATCTTGTAAAATTGACAGAACAAAGAAAAATTATGAAAGACAGAATATAAACGTAGAGAAAAAGCTGGAGCCAATAGAGTTTCAGCTGAATAGAATGAGAATTGCAGAGGAGACTGTAAAGCCGACATGGCATCATGACTTTGCGTAAACATAAACGCCACTTTCCTAAAGCCAAATGGCGTGTTATCTGTACGCATTTTCAGGTATCCACGTGTATGTCTACGCTGTATACAGCAAATGTAAACATACCCACCACGTGGCATCGCGAGAATGTGACATACTATCGCGAGAACGTCACACATGTAAAAAAAAAATAAAAAAAAAATGGTTGGGCTTAGGAAAAGAACACAGGGAAAGGCTTTAGTAACACAAAAAAGCCACAAAAACACATAAAACACGACAAAAACATGCTTAGGACAACAATGAACGGTTGGGTTTAGGAAGGAAACATTGGGTAAGGCTTAAAAAAAAAAAAAAACGGCTGAAAATCGCCACACGCAGGACGCAAAACCGGCTCTCCCTGGTTGGGTTTAGGAAAAGAACACATGGAAAGGCTTTAGTAACACAAAAAAAGCCACAAAAACACGGAAAAACATGACAAAAACACGCTTAGGACAACAATAAACAGTTGGGTTTAGGAAAGAAACATTGGGTAAGGCTTAAAAAAAAAAAAAAAAAACGTCTGAAAATCGCCACACATGGTGACCAATTTGCATTGATAAACACGCTAAAAAGCGATTATGCATCTTGATAACCCGCCAAAATGGCATACGAATTGGCGTGTAATACATACGCCACTTCATGAGATCAGTCTGGTAAAGCACAAAGTGGGTAGGGAAGCTTTTGTAAATTCAACTCTTCTTCATACATTGCTCATTCTATTGAAATCATAGAACAAATTAGTTTCTCACTCCAATTGAAATATTAGTGTTTTGGATGATGCACAATGATTTTGTAGATTAAAAAGTCCAAACTAAATAGATAATGTCGCGACCCGACACCGGATAAGCGGAAGAAGATGGATGGATGGAAAAAGTCCAAACTAAATAGATAAAAAGTTTTCACAGCATGCATGCGTCTGCAGCAGCAAGCAGTTTCAGTTTTGTAATCATAGAAACATTACTCTTAACTGATTTTCATGTAAGTTGTATTGTTTCTGTAACTGACTTTAAGTGACACATTGTATTGTGTAGAGTTGAGCTGGATACTCGGCTGAAACGAGTATCCGGTACGGATAAAGCACTTTTGCCGAGTACGAATATTATACGAGTAATACGAGTGAATATCTGTGCTCGGATTGAATAAAAATCGTCATTGGGTAGCTGATTGTGTCTGCGTTCTGTGATAGGCTAGTCACACAGCGCCCCTCCCCTCCACACATACAGATTTATTGTGTTGCTGTCTGTGTCCCGCTCTGCTCACTCACACACAGAACACTCTCTGTCTCTCCCTCAGTCACTCAGGTTCGCGGGTCTTTTCCGTTAACGTTTAGGGTTTCTTCAGCTTCAGGTTTATTTTTTTACTTTGATTTGTAGTACTTACTTATTAACCAGTAGAGTTCTGGTAAACGTGGGGTTTGTTCCAAGGGCGTAAATCTGATCTAACAGTAGGGGGGGACAATAAACATAAAATTTCTGAAGAGCAATTTTTGAATGCTTAAAATAACATACCCCGCCCATTTCAAGACAACCCGACCCACTTCCGGGTTAAATCCTGCCCACTTCCGGGCTAGGCCCCGCCCAGTCCGAGTATAGATACAGATACAGATAATTCATATGGTTAAGAGATACAGATACAGATAATGCTGTACTCGCTCATCCCTAGTATTGTGTTTTATCTTTACAACTGATTGTGATTGTCAGGCGCCCCGCCATCTCTTGTTGCTGTTGTTGCTGCTGTTGCTGCCCTAGCCTTGTCTACAGTGAATTGTAAGTCACAGTTTGATACACATATTTTAAATACTGATGATCACATTATGGAAGTCTGGTTGTGCTGTACTGTATGGTTTACTGTATGTTGCTCTTTGGAATGAAAGGCTTGAGTGAATGTCTTATTGCTGCTGTTATGTTTTTTTGTTTTTGCCTTCCCACATAAATATGGACTGTTTTATCACAATGCTGCTGTGCTTTTGTGTGCTGTTTGATTTTAGATTACACAAAAGATGAGAAAATGGACAAAGCAGAGACAAATCCACTGTTACAACAGTCACAGAAGGAAAAAGAAAATGTGCCCAATATATTGATGGAGAAGGTAAAAGAGAGAGATTGAACATTTTGCAGATGTTTTATATGAACTGAATTCCTATATGTTGGACAATGTCCAATTTCCTTTTTTAATAACGCAAAATAGTTGCATAAAAACACCAGTCTTATTAGAGAAAAAGTTGCAAAAGAAAGCAAATTCGACAAATATCTTTATGTTTGACTAAACAAAGGCTTGCGCCCTGCTGGGGACATTTAATGCATTTCCTTTTATCGCTCTACTTTCAACATACAGTACATTACTGTTTACAATAAGTGCATTTAATCATGTGGTGACAACCCAAAAAGTGCAAGAACCACGCACATCAGCTTCATCAGATATGCTGAACTGCTTCTAGTACTACATTTAGAAACAACTTTTGTTATCTTATGGTAGATGTGTAGAGTTTCTGCTGTCATAATGTCAGTGGGAGCTCATTCCTCCATTGAGGAGCAAGGACAACAAACAGTCATGACTTTGTTAAGTGGTAGCTGAGCCCTCTCGTAGTTTGGGAGTAGTGACCAGATAGGCAGTAGCAGAGCGTAGTGGATGGCCTGGGGTGTTTGGTTTTAACCATGTCCTGGATATAGGAGGGCCTCAATCATTCACAGCACGGTGGGCAAGTACCAGTGACTTGAATGGTATATGAGCAGACACGTCAAATAATCTGGGTAGGTTGAAGACCAGCGGAGCTGCTGTATACTGGGCTACAGAGCTGTGATGGCAAATGCATTCAATAAGTGCCAAAAATAACTCAAAATAATTCTAATAAAGAGAAAGTAGCTAACTTTTTTTTTTCTGACTCTTCTATTCTTAAGTTCTCCCATCGGTCTAACCCTTCTACCAGTAACTAAGGAATGACTAAACACCTGCATATGTAACCGATGTGATCTCTGCGTTGTGTATAATTGAAGACTTCACACTTGCTTCTCAATGTTGTCGGATTTATTCTGGTAAACAAAGAATTATATCCTGGTCAGCCACGTAGTACACAGCGTACACACCCAGTCATTCACGGGCACACTGCTAAATCATGTACAATGGCATATATAATATCACAACACGACATTAAATTGAACAAATATGTGAACAAAACAATACAATATGTACCTGGTAAACAAAGAATTATATCCTGGTCAGCCACGTAGGACACAGCGTACACACCCAGTCATTCTAATTACAGATGGACAAAAGCAAATTAGCGACCTAGCATGCTACACTAACTAGCCGGCTAAGCTAACTAGCATGACCTCAGCACTTTCTGTACATTGCCCGAGATAAGCATTTCATACAGTACTTTAGGTATACATAGCCGTCGCTACATTCTACTGAAGTATTTATGCATCATCATATCAACATGGTGTGTAAATGAAATATTATTAAAAGAAACCATTAAAATGTGCTTATGACTGGGTGCAATCCAACCTAACACGGGCACACTCCTCGTGCACTGGCACTGCTAAATCACGTACAAGGGCATATATCTACAGAGGAGACGCCCACTGACCAACCACAATACAGAATGCCAAGAAAACCTCTTGGTAATTAAACTTGGTGGATTAAACCCTGGCAAGTGGAATCACTAAATAACTCTGTTACACATAGAGAGGGTGTACATTACATGTACATGACTTTAAAAGTATTAACCAACTTGTAATCTTGCATTGCCAACCCTATTTCCACAGCGCTGTGGATTAATGTCTTGCTACACAACAGATGCTTTCCAGGACAGGAGGAAAAAGTTCTCTGGGTTGTTTGCATTTGTTTAAACCAATCACAATCGACTTGAGTGGCGCTAAGCTCCGGATGGAGCCACGGCGTCTCTGCAAAATAGTCTCAGGAAGTAACTTGTTTTGGTGGAAAATATGCACGCTGCAAAAGAAAACGCCACATACAATATTAAATTAAGTTAACTGTTCAAACAATACAGTAACATTAGCTATTTAAATTAGCTGACACATGGTTAAACCTCATTGGCGTCTTACCAGTGTATCTCCGTGTGTACTTCGTCCACAGCCATCCCCCCAATCAGTCCCAAAACGTTCCAGTTAGAGAGGAAATGCCGTACATATATTCTTTGTAAATCTTTACAATCATTTTCAGAAAGAACCAAGCAGACCTGCCTTATTGCATGATCCAAATTTTCTTTAAAAGTCCAATTTTCAGCATTTAGCTTGCTAGCTCGAAGTTTGTTGTTTGTCGTCGAACAGAGTTTGAGAATGGCAACACACAGATGGGAAGGTGAGAGACATCTGGTGCATGATGTGAGGCAATTATCCTGAAAATACTGTATACTTCCATTGATTCAGACTACCTTGTAAGTTGTAATTAACTTTTATCTTGGTTATTTAACTACTATACTACCTCATGTTTGACCTATCTACAGCAAACATCCTAACACATCAGTGCCGTCTGAGTACTTTGTGTCATGAATATTTATTGTTCTATCAATACCACTTTTTTATTCAATATTCCACAATCTTTTTGGGATTTACAGCTAGTTTATTTCTTTTTTTTTTAGAATCCCACAAAGCTGAGCATGACAGATGGACTGTTCTTTGAACCTGCATTCATTGTCGTCAGTGGATCAATGACCCTTGACACCGTCTTCATCCTTCTGCTTAGACACACGTGGGGAGGTAACTAACACACTTATTTTGGGTAGTAGCAGTAGTATATGTTTTGTACTCATGGGTCGTATTATTGGTCTTAAATTCACCCATAATGTGAAATATAGAATTTTTAAGTGAACTTCTAACATTTAAAATTTTGTTAATTAGCTCAATGTCACATTTTCTACATTTCCAAATCCGGCCCAATTACATTTGAAGTTACTACATAGGCCTAAATAAGAGTTTTGCATTAGTAAAGTATGGTTCTGCACAATAAATCCTTTTAGCAAAAGTGCATTTTGGTTTTCAGAAAACAAATCTGCATTACAAAGTTGCAACAAGCTCTTAAGAACCAAAACATTCATCTTAATTAGCAGCCATACCTGAAGATATTTGGACTTTTATTGGGAAGTGAATGGTGTGTTGTTCTGCTGTCATTTCAGCTGATTTGGTTGAATCCATTTCCACAGTGTGTCACCACATGAGCCTGGGTGGTGTCCTGGTTGATATGGCTTTAAGTTTTATTCTAGCTGCTTATGCCAAGTACAGATGGAAACGTAAGTCACAGTTCTATTTATCTATCCCAGTTTTATTATATATCTTATTTGTGTTATATGTCTTTTTTTATATGTTGTTTAAGTTATGTTTTGTTATGTGTGGACCCCAGGAAGAGTTTTAGTGCTATTTTACTGGGAGCTAATGGGGATCCGAATTTCATATCCAATAAAGGCTTGACTGTAACTGCTGTGCCGATGAAGAAAAGTAAATAGTGTTACGCAGCATTATTTACATGTATACGTTATAAAAACTAACCAAGGGTTAATCATTTAAAATGTGAAAATATCTTTGATATTATTTAAAGTTATACTTCATGAGATTCCACACATTTTGTTGTCATTTTTATTGTAAGTTAGTCCAAAACATTCTTTTGTCTCATTTGTCATATATATCTAATGTCACAAGCCAAATTCTATCAGATAAAACAATTGTGATATGAATTACTATTTGCTTAACCCTTACAAACATTTCTGTTTCTATTATTGAGAAGGCGGAAAGCAGAGTTGGTGAAGAGAAACACACAGCTTCAAAAGTAGTTGCTGAAGACAGAGGAAGACGGAGAAGATGTGGTCAGCACACTGATGGAGGTGAAGACTGAACTGGAGAACCAGAGGGGTCGACTCAAAGAGCTCCTGGAGGAGGTGGAGGGGGAGCGGGAAGTAAACAAGCAGAATCTCCAGGCTGTGGAGAAGGAAATAACAGAGCGAGAGGCGACGTTTGACAAACCGGAGGAACTACTAAGAAAAAAAGAAGACCTACTGCGGGCCCAGTGGAAACTGCACCAGACAAAGAGAGATAATGAGAGACAGCTGCTCAACACAGAGAGACTGCTGGAGCCAATAGAGATCCAGGTTAATAAAATACACCAAAAGAAGGAAGTTGCTTTTGGGTAAAATACTCAGAGGGAAAAAAGTAATTATGTGTTATTTAAAGCCACCAAAAGTCTAAAAGAACCTTTTTTTATGGAGCAAATTATTACTGTAGTACTACAGGGAACGGCCTTGATTTATGCTCCATTGCTTCCTTGAGATACCGGATGAGAAGAATACCTTTATATGTTTAAATATTTTAAAATGCTTGATTTATTACAAACATTTTACTTGACTAAGTAAGTTTGTGGTGTGAAATTGTTACATGTTTGACATTACCATGTAAGAATATCTATTTTACCTTATCTTTTTTTACTTTTTTAAAGGATCTACAATGTGTACATTTGCTATATAAAATGCTTTTAGCAACGAAGGTGTGCTGCTTTTGTTTCTGTATCATCCAATCTGTTGTCAGTTTATTTAGTGTGCAGCAGAGAGTAAGAAATGTGTGAACATTTTGTACAAGCCTTCATCTCCTGAATGAAAAACAAATTCCAATCAACATGAAATGGTGAAGGGTGCTAAAGGAAGCAGACGCACAGCTCCAGTTTACAGTTCGGAGACTGTCCTAAGATTAAATATTAACCAGTCAGTGCTGTTCACTCTAATATAAAAACCAGCAGCCTGCAACACCTGACATCTATTTTTATGTTGTTTGCATTGTATTATAGTTTTCTACATAATTGTAAACGCTGGACTTAAATGTTTTCCTACAGCTGTGGATGGACTTTTTACAGTCTACTTAAGGATCAAAGCATAAAAGCAGGCATTCTCAAAATTTTTGATACTTTAAAGTTTTAGTAGTATAGAAATATAACAAGCACATGTGCAAACCTGCACGAGAGGGGGGGCTGTAAATCGGAAAGAGAGGACTGTGGGTTTGCAGTTGTTGCCGTAATTCTAAGCTAATGAAGTGTGTTCAGTCGGCAAGGTAGTGGTATTTTTAACGGTTCCTATTGTAATTCTAAGCCGAGGAAGTGTGCCTGTCTGGCGTGTGGAGAGGACGGTGAGGTTGTGGGGTTTTTGCTGGTTCATACTGTAATTCTAAGCCGAAAAAGTGTGTCTGTCAGTTGGTTACAGAGCTCCGCGTGAGCACGGGCTTCTATGACTGTCAATATAGCCAGCATCTACCGTTAGCTACTCCGCTGTGCAGTGGAGTAATGTCTGGCTATGTGAGACAATCGTCTAGCAACATTGTTGTGGATGCTGCGGTCTCAGCCTGGCAACCTCCGTGAACTTCGAGTCTGGCGGGAGAGACGACTCTCTCCAGTGTTTTGAATTTGTACTGAAGTAACTATTTAAAACAATAGCTGTCAGTATTACATATTGGACCTTTAAGTGTAGCTTGAAATTGTATGAAACAGTGTACAGTATTAAAGGGGGTGTATTATCACTAGGTGCAGCTGAAGTTCATGTATGATGGATGTTAAAAATCAAATAGATATAACTGATTGTATGCAGACAAAAAATGTGTATGTGGATAAGATTTGTAATAACATATATGGGTGTTTATATACGATGTCAGAGATAAACCGTATGAACTGAGCTTTGAGATTTGTTTGGCATTTAGTATCGTCACTGTTTTTTGTTGGGAATTAGCAGATTGTTGTAGGTATTTTGAAAATCTAAATAAAATAAAATCTAAAAAGCTTCTGTGGAAGTTTGTATTTTTTCACTGTGAAACATATCACTGTTTGATTCTACTGTAAAGAACATGAATCACAACTAAAACACAACTTCCTTGTTTTTTGGAAAGGAGGTTACTTCCTAACTGTTAAAGCTATAGAAAAAAGTTTCAGCACTTTTAAAAACAGACGCTACAAAGTGTTTTACAGGATGAAGATCAGCAAAAGAAGGAATGAAGACAAGAGCATATGTCACAAAATGTAAAGCTAGAAAGTTAAGAAAATCCAAAGAAAACAACCAGGTTAAGGATGCCTTTTTAAAAAGATTTTGTTTTGTTTTTTGGAGACTTTTGAGCTGCAGCACAAAGGCAGGAAAATCACAAGTCAACACACCTTACCTGATTACAGTTGACTGGATCAAAGTACAAGGTATTTCATTTGAGGACTGTGATCGCCAAGGAGACTGTAATGCACAAAGTGGGTAGGGAAGCTTTTGTAAATTCAACTCTTCTACATACATTGCTCATTCTATTGTAAGTTGTACAACAAATCAGTTTCTAACTCTGATCTAAATTTTGTTAATTAAAAAGTCCAAACTAAGTAGATAAAAAGTTTAAACAGCATGCATGCTGTCAGCAGCAGCAAGCGGTTTCAGTTTTGTAATCAAAGAAACATTACTCTTAACTCATTGTCAGGTAAGTTGTAATGTTTCTGTAAGTGACTTTAAGTGCCACATTGTATTGTGTTTTATCTTTCCAGCTGACTGTCATCCAGTGCTACATATTATATCATCACTGTCATGCGTACCGTCATCTCTGTTGTTGCTGCTGCTGCTGCCTTAGCCTTGGCTACAGTGAATTGTAAGTCACAGTTTGATACACATATTTAAAATATTTGTGATCACATTATGGAAGTATCTTTGTGCTGTACTGTATGGTTTATGTTGCTCTTTGGAATGAAAGGCTTGAATGAATGCCTTCCCATGTAAATATGGACTGTTTTATTACAATGCTGCTGTGCTTTTGTGTGCTGTTTGATTTTAGACTATTTCCCAAAAGATGAGAAAATGGTCAATGCAGAGACAAATCCACTGTTTCAACAGTCACAGAAGGAAAAAGAATTGGAAAATGTGCCCAACATATTGATGGAACAGGAGAAGGAGCTCACGCAGATGATGAGGAAAATCCAACCACAATGTACAAAGGTGAAAGAGAGAGATTGAACATTTTGCAGATGTTTTATATGAACTGAATTCCTATACATTGTAAAGACAATGCCCAATTTCCTTTTTTGATAACGGAAATTAGTTGCATAAAAATACCAGTCCTATTGGAGAAAAAGTTGCAAAAGACAGCAAATTCAACCAATTGCTTCATGTTTGAATAAATTGAGGTTTATGCCCTGCTGGGGGACCTTTGATGCATTTCCTTTCATCTCTCTACTTTCAACATACAGTTCATTGCATTTATTTTGCCAATATTCTTATTCAAAGCTGGTTAATTTAATCATGTTGGTACAACCCAAGAACTGCAAGAACCACGCAGGTACATCAACTTCATCAGATATGCTGAACTGCTTCTAGTACTACATTTAGAAACAACTTTTGTTATCTTATGGAAGATGTGTGGAGTTTATGCTAACATAATGTCAGTGGGAGCTCGTTCCTCCATTGAGGAGCCAGGACAACAAACAGTCATGACTTTGTTAAGTGGTAGCTGAGCCCTCTCGTAGTTTGGGAGTAGTGACCAGATAGGCAGTAGCAGAGCGTAGTGGATGGCCTGGGGTGTTTGGTTTTAACCATGTCGTGGATATAGGAGGGCCTCAATCATTCACAGCACGGTGGGCACGTACCAGTGACTTGAATGGTATATGAGCAGACACGTCAAATAATCTGGGTAGGTTGAAGACCAGCGGAGCTGCTGTATACTGGGCTACAGAGCTGTGATGGCAAATGCATTCAAAAAGTGCCAAATCAAAATAATTCTAATAAAGAGAAAGTAGCTAACTTTTTCTCTTCTATTATTAAGTTCTCCCATCGGTCTAACCCTTCTACCAGTAACTAAGGAATGACTAAACACCTGCATAGAGAGGGTGTACATTACATGTACATGACTTTAAAAGTATTAACCAACTTGTAATCTTGCATTGCCAACCCTATTTCCACAGCGCTGTGGATTAATGTCTTGCTACACAACAGATGCTTTCCAGGACAGGAGGAAAAAGTTCTCTGGGTTGTTTGCATTTCTTTAAACCAATCACAATCGACTTGAGTGGTGCTAAGCTCCGGATGGAGCCACGGCGTCTCTGCAAAATAGTCTCAGGAAGTAACTTGTTTTGGTGGAAAAAATGCACGCTGCAAAAGAAAACGCCACATACAATATTAAATGAAGTTAAGTGTTCACACAATACAGTAACATTAGCTATTTAAATTTTCTGGATACATGGTTAAACATAATTTTCTCTTACAAGTGTATCACTGTGAGAACTTCTTCCACAGCAATCCCACCAATCGGTCCCAAAACTTCCCAGTTAGAGAGGAAATGCCAAAACTTATTCTTTGTAAATCTTTACAATCATTTCCAGAAAGAACCAAGCAGACCTGCCTTATTGCACGATCCAAATTTTGTTCAAACGCTGCCATTTTCAGCTTTTAGCTTGCTAGCTCGAAGTTTGTTGTTGTTTGTCAAAGTGAACAGAGTTTGAGAATGGCAACACACAGATTGGAAGGTGAGAGACATCCGGTGCGTGATGTGAGGCAATCATCCTGAAAATACTGTATACTTCCATTGATCCAGACTAACTTGTAAGTTGTAATTAACTTCTACTGTGGTTATTTAACTCCCACACTACCTTATGTTTGACCTATCTACTGCAAACATCCTAACACCTCAGTGCCATCTGAGTACTTTTTGTCATTACTATTTTGCAATACCACTTTTTTCTTCAATATTCCACACTCCTTCTGTAATTAACAGCTGGTTTATTTCTTTTTTTAGAATCCCACAAAGCTGAACGTGACAGATGGACTGTTCTTTGAACCTGCATTCACGGTCGTCAGTGGATCAATGCCCCTTGATACCGTCTTCATCCTTCTGCTTATACACACGTGTGGAGGTAACTAACACACTTATTTTGGGGTCAGTAGCAGCAGTATTTGTTTTGTAAATTCACCCATAATGTGAAATATAGATTTTTTATGTCAATTTCGAAGATTTAAAATCTTTAATTTTTAATTAGCTAAATGTCACATTTTCTACATTTCCAAATCTGGCCCAATTACATTTGCAGTATAGGCCTAAAGAGTTTTGCATTAGTGAAGCATGGTTCTGCACAATAAATCCTTTTGCAAAAGTGCATTTTGGTTTTCAGAAAACATATCTGCATTACAAAGATGCAACAAGCTCATAAGAACCAAAACATTCATCTTAATTAGCAGCCATACCTGAAGATGTTTGAACTTTTATTTGAAAGTGAATGGTGTGTTGTTCTGCTGTCATTTCAGCTGGTTTGGTTGAATCCATTTCCACAGTGTGTCACCACATGAGCCTGGGTGGTGTCCTGGTTGATATGGCTTTAAGTTTGATTCTAGCTGCTTATGCCATGTACAGATGGAAACGTAAGTCACTAGTCTTGGATTCTCATTTTCCAGTTTTTTTTCTTTTATGAATTTGAAGCAGCATTGTTGGAAACAGCCTGAAAACATTACTTCTCTTACACACGTTTTATCAAGACTTATTTGTGTTATAGGTCTTGATTTACATGTTTTTTATGTTATGTTTTGTTGTATGTGGACCCCAGGAAGAGTATCTGCTATTTTAGTTGCAGCTAATGTGGATCTGAATCCGAATTTCATAGCCAACAAAGGCTTGACTGTAATTGTTGTACCAATGAAGACAAATAGTGTTATGCAGCATTATTGACATGTATAAGTTATAAAAACTAACAAAGGATAATCATTTAAAATGTGAAAATATCTTTGATATTATTTAAAGTGATATTTCATGAGATTCCACACATTTTATCGTTATCAGTAAGTTATCAAATAAAACAATTGTGATTGTGATTACTATTTGCTTAACCCTTACAAACATTTCTGTTTTTATTATTGAGAAGGCGGGAAAGCAGAGTCGGTGAAGAGAAACGCACAGCTTCAAAAGGAGTCGCTGAAGACAGAGGAAGACGGAGAAGATGTGGTCAGCACACTGATGGAGTTGAAGACTGAACTGGAGAACCAGAGGGGTCGACTCAAAGAGCTCCTGGAGGAGGTGGAGGGGGAGCAGGAAGTAAACAAGCAGAATCTCCAGGCTGTGGAGAAGGAAATAACAGAGCGAGAGGCGACGTTTGACAAACCGGAGGAACTACTAAGAGAAAAAGAAGACCTACTGCGGGCCCAGTGGAAACTGGACCAGACAAAGAGAGATAATGAGAGACAGCTGCTCAACACAGAGAGACTGCTGGAGCCAATAGAGATCCAGGTTAATAAATTACACCGAAAGAAGGAAGTAGACTTTGGGTAAAGTACTCAGAGGGAAAAAAAGTCATTATGTGTGACTTAAAGCCACCAAAAGTCTAAAACAGAAACTTTTTTTTATAGAGCAAATTATTACTGTAGTTCTCCATTCCTTACTCGAGATACCGCATGAAAAGAATACCTTTATATGTTTAAATATTTTAAAATGCTTGATTAATTACAAACATTGTACTTGACTAAGTGACTTTGTGGTGTGAACTTGTTTGACATTACCATGTAAGAAAATCAGCTTTAGCTTACCTTTTTTACTTTTTTAAAGGATCTACAAATATGTGTATATTTTCTATATAAAATGCTTTTTTGCAATGAATGTGTGCTGCTTTTTTCTGTATCATCCGGTCTGTGGTCAGTTTATTTAGTGTGCAGCAGAGAGTAAGACGTGTGAACATTTTGAACAAGCCTTCATCTCCTGAATGAAAAACAAATTACAATCAACATGAAATGGTGAAGGGTGCTAAAGTCGGCATCTCCTCACATCTATTGTAGGGCTGCACGATATTTTGTTTCATTTCATTTCTACATCGCGATGTGCGCATGCACAATAATCACATTGCAGGAAGTTGTGATGTTGACACTAAAACCTTTTTGCTGCTTGATAGAAAAGTAATCTTTCATCGTTCTCCTTTTACATGATTGCTACCAGCTGACCCTTCCCCTTTAAGACAGGTGGTCATGTGACGTAACGTTAGTCTGACGGGGTTTGTTTTGGGAAGTGTTGAACGGAGGTTCAGTTGAAAACCCAAAAAACAGCTAAAACTATATTACTGCTTAGAAGTGTATTAACCCGAAAACAGATAAAAATGTATAATAATGCTATAAAAATATTGGTATGTATTGTAAATGGATCATGGTTTTGACTGTCTGCTTTCAAATGAAAGAGAGTAGGAGACTGCTGCAAAAAAAAGGAGAAGGTGCGAGGTTCATAGGAGCCGATTTATGTTTTCCTCCGTGGGTGCGCACAGGCGCACGCCTTAAAAAAAAAAGTCAAAAATTGTTTGCATTTCAGAACCTTAGAAAATGGACAGCGGCCGACACGAACACACGCCTATTAACTCGATAATAAAGCCGTAAAGTAGGATTTCAACTCCGGACAGCGCCACTTCTCAAAGATAGGATTGGAGATGAAAAGTTTAACTGACACGTAACCGCGATCAGCTTCATGGGAAATTAAGAATCAATGCCACCGAAATAACCAATCACACTATGACAGACGCTCCACTTAGCACCAACTGCAATGTTTAATTTTAAATGAATGTCTAGTCTGGCACACGTGGGTGCTCAGTATTTTCCGTGGGTGCTCGAGCTCCGGAGCACCCACGGTATCGGCGCCTATGGTGAGGGTCACTGATGTTCATATGTGAATCTTCCTGTATGTGCCTTCTGACTCTGGTGTGCGTACCTTTTGGCTTGTATTTGCTTTAGCTTATTCCTGTACGTGCCGTCTGACTTTTGTGAACGTGCCTTTTGGCTCGTATTTGTATTAGCTTATGTTACCCTACAAGGGCTTAAAGATTGGTGAAACAAGCCAGCTGCGTCTAGGGGAGTGAATCAAAAAAAAAAAATGTTAGGGCACCTTGCTCTTTGGATGCGAGGGTTTTAGTACTTCAGCATTTAGAGGAATTACTCACCGAATCTACTAGGTTCGGGGCTTTGTTCATTTTCATTTTTATTCAACATAGCTTATTTGTTTTTTTTTTCTCTGCTTCATATAAAATAAGAATACCTGAGCTCGTGTTGAGCTAGAGAACCAAAAAACCCGTGAATTTTTTGTGGCTTTTTTGGAAGACCCTATTTTTCCTCCACCCCTGCCATACAGGCTGGGGACACCCCACGGGGGACAGCTCAGACTCCTCTTTAACCGCCCGCGGCGAGTTGCAGCCTGGCGGGGACCGATCTTGACAGTCAGACCTCCTGTTATCTCCCAGCGGAGTGCATTTCCCTACCCGCTCGGATGGTCAGAGCCCCCGAGTGCTTGGCCTCCCTCAGCACGGTGACCAAAGAAGGCTAGCGGGTGTCCTTCGAAAGAAAGGGACCTTCGGTGATCCTGGGAGGAGCGGCCTTAAACTGTGAGTACTTAAGAAAAATCATTTGATCCCCTCGGGCAGTGCTTTAGATCCACAAGGGGATAAGAGCCTGTGAGTTGGGGACATCTAGGGTGATAATCAAAGCCTCTTGCCTCGCCTCCGGGTTCCCTGACCCCGGCGAGGGCCCTTTAGTACAGGCGTGTGTCTCTCTAATAAACTAACAAACAGGGGAAGTATCTGAAATAACTCCTTTTAATATAGACCAAACCATCCGCTCCGCTGACGGTAGCTGGTGTTGCTGTACGGCAGAAGAGGGCATAGTAGACGCGGGGGTTATCGAGGGGAAGGCATAAAGGGAGTTGGCTTTTGATGAGAAAGCGATACGAAGCCTCTGTAACTGTCACATCGCTCTTCAGAAGTGAGACTCTCCCGTGTGTAGAAAACTATCGTAAGCGGCAGCTGCCGCTGAAAAGTGATGCACATACTTTTCCATGGGTAGTGCAGCTACAGCAGTCAGTGTTTTATGTACGCTGCAAAGACAAACTAAATCACTTGTTTAATGCAATGTAATCACAACGTCTCCCATTTTTCACCGCAAAAACACTGCTACCAGCCAGGCTAAAGCTAATATACCAGTAATTAGCCTAAAGAAACAACTAACATTATGGTTCGGAGCCACAACACTGGAAACGTAACACTAATCTACAACAGCAGTCTGTGTAATTTACACTGATTTAAGTGCTCCTGGATACACAGAGCTTGTTACTAGTGTGTGATATGCAGGCTCTGCATGCACAGCAAACCAACAATCACAATCAATGTTGATCAATTTATCTAAAAAACAAGCAGACCCTGCTAGTCGACCATAACCTGAAATTTAGAGGAAGCAACATGCATGCATTATTAATATCATTCACTTTAGCCTAGATCGATACAATTATATGAATACAATGGTCTCATGTCAGTCAACCAGTGTATTTCTTCCTAATTTCCCTCTCCAAAATCACTTCAGAAGAGTAGTAGTCACAGCGCTTACTTGATTTGGTTTTTGTAAAGCATTAAAGTTCAACAAAGAATGGTTCACATAAGAAAATTTCCTTTTTCATTTAGATTTTGTGTGTAGATGCACTCCCCTACAAAATCAACCCAGTAGCTGAGAATGATTTAGTATTTCTAAATATGGCTATTTATGTCATCTTGTGAAAATCTTTTTTTTATATCGCAATATATATCGCAGGAAAAAAAAGATATCGCAATGTCAGTTTTTTTCCAATATCGTGCAGGTCTAATCTATTGTGATGTTCTTTGCATTGTATTATATTTTGTTTTCTACATAATTGTAAACGCTGAACTTAAATGATTTCCTACAGCTGTGGATGGACCTTTTAAAGGCTACTTAAAGCGTAACTCTTGCTAAAATGCAGCCTAGGGTCTTTTTGTGAATGTACCCGGGTCAAACTTTAGTTTAAAAGCATATTTAGGAAGGAAGCGCTGCTTTTAAGACTTACCGTATTTTCATTTTTCGGTCAAATGGCCTTTTGAATGGGAGTAATAGGGGCACCTTTATGCTAGCCTCAAAATAGCCTCAAAATAGCTACCTTAAATACACTGGTTCACAAAAGATATACTAAATCTGTGGCTACTTGTTTTGATATCGACTCGTTTTGAGTCAATATCAACAACAAGAGCTACGGTGAGTTGTTCAAAACCTCTCTTTTTAGTAAACTCTGTACACAAACAATGTTGTCAGTGCTTGAGTTCATGTGTAGAGCTCCTGGTGATACTTGGAGCAAAGTCTCATGTTGTGTCAAACCTTCTTAGTGTTTTAAAAATAGCTATTTGAGGCTAGCATCAAAGTGCCCCTATTACTCTCATTGAAAAGGCCATTTGACCGAAAAACGAAAATACGGTACATCTTAAAAGTGGTGCTTCTGTCCTAAATATGCTTTTAAACTAAAGTTTGACTCGGGTACATTCACAAAAAGACCTTAGGTTGCATTCTGGCGAGAGTTACGCCTTAATGATCAAAGCATAAAAGCAGGCATTATTTGTGATACTTCTAAGTCTAACTAGTATACAAATATAACAAGCGCTTTCCATACAAACCTACATATAAATGCTGCAGAGTAAACACACCTTATCTTGTTATACACGCCTAGGTTCAAAGTACACATTCGTCACTTTGAGCGCCCGGCATACTGAGAGGTGAGACGACTCACACACAACAGGTATGTGGGATTCTCAAATGTTATGATTTATTATATTCACGTATAAATATAGAAAGAAAGGAGGTATTCCTTCACAACAGAAGTGTGAGATTGTTATGCCTCACTGTCTTTAGGGGAGGTGGTTTTAATATTACCTCCGCCACTCAGTGATTTTAATCCTGCCCGGTGAGTATGTGGGTCATTTGACAGCCCTACCCTGTTATACTGTAATTACAATGCAACAGCCTTTATGTGACGTCCATTTTAAAGTAGATCTCTGAGTTCTTTTTACGCAGGAAGAGGTGCTTGTCCTACTTTACTTTATCAGGTCAGTGTGAAATTTGTTTAAAAATGGAGCAGGTAAAAAAGGTTTTCTTACTCTGAACATGCAAACACCAAGATATAGACCTATTTGAGAAGCAAAATGACGACTGAAAAGATTAAAGACATCAGGAGAGAAAAAGCTAATCAAATGTGCTGCTGTAATGTCGGCTACAAGTGGATACAGAATTTCTCGTTTGAGTCCTGTTTTAACCTATATTTGTTTACATTTAAAAGTAGGCAAAGTTAGCTATTAGCTGGATTTATTTGATACAGAAGCAAACCTAAAAAAGTGAATTTCATTTCCCACCTCCTCCTGTAATGTTAATCCTGTATGAAGGCCTTGAAAATAACCGTTTGACAGCCAGATCTATTGGTTGTCATTGTTAATGCACACTACTTCAGATGCTGCACACCTAGATAATGCTGCTAAACGCTTATGAAAACAATATTGCTTTAAATACCTTCATTCTACAAATTTAAATTTCATAAAAGTGTATTTGAATTTGTAGCACTCCAGGATGGTTCACATCAAGGATGGACTTCTCAGACCTGTCAGTGTTTTCCGACACATCGTTGTCTTACTTCTCCTAAACCACTTATGTGGAGGTAACACACACACACACACACACACACACACACACCACACACACACACACACACACACACACACACACACAAAAATCGGCAGCTCTTCTTTTACTTTTGTCTAAAGGCCAGTTTTGCCCAGTTCAATATTGTGTTTTTTTGGTTACACATATACACCCGTAAGGCACTATTGAGTCATTGTCATCATTTAGCATTTGTTGGCTGTAGTTTGGTAGATTAACTGCACAGTTTGCTCTAATCAGCAAGACCTTTACTCCATGCATAGGCAGTAAAGACACTCACACTAGTTGTGTGAGCTGCTTTCTGTCGAAATTCATCACTTTAGAAAAAAATAATTACAATAATAATACAACGTTTTATATACAGTATGTGCACAATTTTTTCTTGAAATAAGATAAAAAATTATCATGTAACTTATGCACGTAGCAGTAGTTAAGTGTGTAAGTTACTTGACAAAAATAAGTTAAATTAAGTCAACGTTGACTTGTGGTATCACAGAGGACATAAAGAGTCTCCTGGGTAAAAGTCCTGTTTGTTCGGCCCATCCCTACTTATGCAGACGTTCTTGCACCCCTGCACATGCTGGCTCATGATTATGTGGGTTATATAGGAATTCAATTGTGCATTAACTTTCGTAGGCATAAGTACAAACAGTGAATGTGAATAGTCTGCCTGTGGGAATTATATTTTCCCTGCTTATCAATAACATTTGAACATGTACTGTTTTGGATCGGATAGTGTTAAAAAGGAATGTGATCAGCATTTTTAAAAACCCCGAACGCTGCATTACAAACACTGAAATTCTGTAACTACGTGACTTTGACTTTATTCGTGCCACTTGATGCATACAAGAAATGCTTGTAGATCAGAATCTCTAAAGACGCGTCGGAAGCTGCAATCAACAGTTCATGTTTACTGTGAATATTCGACCTCACGGTGGTAAATGTGTATTAAAACAGACCTACTGTCTTCCAGGTCAGTCTCAGGAGATAGGTCCACCTCAGCTCGTCGTGGCGATGCTCGGTGATGACATCATTTTACCATGTCAACTGGAACCTCCGAAGAATGCCGTTTCTATGACGATGGAGTGGGGACGACATGACCTGGAACCCAGATTTGTCCTTGTATGGCACGATGGTCAGGAACTTCTGACTGACCAAAACAAGGCCTACAAGGGAAGAGCATCAGTGTCCATCAACAACTTGACGCTCGGAGACTTTTCACTGAGACTGTCCTCAGTGAAGATCTCTGACAACGGGAAATACAGATGCTACTTCCCAAAACTGAATAAAGAATATTTTGTTGAGCTTATTGTTGGTAGGTAAACTGACTACACTGTTCATATAGAACTCTTATAACTTATAATTTTACAATATCTGTACACTGATGTGATGATTGAGGTATAAAGGATGCTGTACATCATCCAAAGATTGGACCAATCATTTCTCATTAATATGTCTCATCATTAGGTGCTTCCTCCTCACCTGCTATCAGTTTAGCAGGCCTCCATGAGGCCACCAGCGGAGTGATGCTAGACTGCAGGTCTGAAGGCTGGTATCCAGAGCCTGAGGTGTTGTGGCTGGATGGTGAGGGAAACCTCCTCTCTGCTGGACCTCCAGAGACAGTCAGAGGTCCTGATGATCTCTATACTGTCAGCAGCAGAGTGACTGTGGAGAAGAGACACAGCAACAGCTTCACCTGTAGAGTCCAGCAGAAGGACATCAACCAGACCAGAGAGACACACATTTATGTTCCAGGTAGAAAACTTTTCATAGGTTTCAGCTTCTTTTCTGTCAAACATCAAGTCTTATTTTCTATAAATGTTGTTTTCTCTTTTATTATTTCAGAGGATTTCTTCGTGTCTCCATCTAGCTGTAGTGCATCTGTTGCCATGAGCGTGTTGTTTGGCCTCATGTTTGTTCTCACAGTTGTCCTTTTTGTCTGGAAATGGAGACAGAACAAAATCGGTGAGCAAAATATTTGAAGTTTTTAATGATGGATTTACTATGGCTTATTTTTATGGTTCTGATAACATGATACAACACAGCATAACAGAAATGTACAACACTGTTTCTGTTTCAACACAGAGATCAAGATGCAACTCAAGAATAAAAACAAAGAGGCAGAGCAGCAGGCTTTAATGAAAGAAAAAGTGAGCAGAGAGCAGCTCATGGAAGAAAACAAGAAAATAAAAGAGGAGTTACAGAAGAAAGAGAAAGACATGACACAGGTTATTGATACATTGACTGAACTGGGACAGGAACTGCAGAAGCAGAAAGAACAACTCAATGACCAAAAGAAGAAGGCAGAGAAACAGGCGAAGGAGAATGAAGAGAAGGTTAATTCAGTGGATAAAGAAGTATCAGAGAAGGAGGGAGATAAAACAGCTAACAAAGCTCAGGGATACTTAAAACTCAAAGAGATCATAACAGAGAACAAATGGTACCTGGAGGAGAGAAAGAAAGAACTTCAACAACTGGAAATGAACACAGACAGACTGATTAAGAGGACATTTGACTTAAGAGAATTACAAAGAACCTAAAGGAAGGACAACATACAAAACCACATGGAGCAAATAAAGAAACAACTGGACAAGACGGAGGACATTCAGAGGAACCTTGACTCAGAGAGAGAAGGGAGTGGTTTCCTCAATCTTAATTAAATAGGCTATAAACCGAACTTTTACATAAATCATGTATCATCACATGACAATGTGAAAGGTGTCACATGCTGATGAAGCTACAGAGAATTAAAACAAACAGGCAGCCATTTGAAAAACAGCTTTAGATGATTTAAATGTTGGATGGCCTAGTTAGGAACTGTACTTTATTTATCAAGATAAGGAATATATTGTGCAGTTAGTATGTGACATATCTGTGGATGTTTTTTCGTTTGCATTTTTTATTGTTTGATAAAATGTATTGTTTGTTTGATCTTTTTACTGACTATGTTTTTGGTTTTAATACATGCTTGTCTGTTTTTATTTCAAGTTTTCATTGGTCAAATTGTTCTCATTGTGTGAGTGTATTTGAACATTTTAGGCCAACAGTCTGCTGTAGATGTATAAATAAACTTTTTTTTTTAAAGAAAATTTTTTGGTGCATTTTTAGGCCTTTAATTGACAGGACAGATGAAGACATGAAAGGGGAGAGAGAGGGGGGAATGATATGCAGCAAAGGGCCGCAGGTCGAGTCAATTTCACATTTTAACCATGACAAATATATTTAATATTAAATAGATAAACAAATATATAGCAACACTATGCCAAATTAATTCAACTTCATTATTGTTCTAGCTGACATATAACCAAACATCAAATAATTAACAAATAAAAATATGTATAAAAAAAACAAAAGTTATACACTAAAAAAAAATGTGGGTATACATGTTATTAGGATCTCTAATTTTCCCTCTGTATCTGCACACTTAAAATCACACAGACTGAGCAAGTTTGTGGTGAGACCAAGATGGCCAGCAGCCACACTCCAGTTTCCCAAATCCTGTGGAGTTCAGCTAAGTTAATGTGGGGATGCTAAGGTTAACTAGCCTAGCCTATAGCCTACATTTTGCTGTCTGCAAAAGACAGAGTAACTTAAACGTACCATATAACTCCCACAAGTGCATACAATTCGACACAACTACACAAGCATTTTTTTAACCTTTTTAACCGAACGTTAACGTTACTGTGTCAACAGACTATTGTCTAAATGACCGAGCTAACAGAGCTATGTAAACAGAGCCAACATGAGAGCACCCGACTGCAGACGTCAATAATGCAGTGTAATGGAATAATCTCCCGATCAAACTCCGCTTCCTGAAACTGAAACTGCCTCCGGAACCCAGTTAAGGTACAAAAAATCTATTCAACAAAAATAGTGATGCAGTTAAGTGTTTTTTCGCTCAGCCGAGCCCTCTCTGTTGCTTAGTGGAGCAGCCTGTGTCAGTCAACTCTTTTACTCTTTTCCCCTCCCCCGACTCCTGAACATCACTCACTCATTCGGGCATGCACTGCGGTCTCATGAGGAAACGCAGCTTTTTGATATCAAGTTTTTCTTGTTCCCGAATACAAATATTTTTTTAAGTATTTGTTCGAAATAAGTATTCGTAAAAACCACGTTATTTGTGCCTTTCCGAATAACGTATACCGTATTCGGGTTTGGCTCCACCCCTAATGTAAAGTATATATTTCTCTCAATTGTATGCAGATCTTAGATAGATAGATGTTCAGATGAGACCAATGGGAAGATTTCCTTTATTGTTTTAAAGTGTTAAGTTAAAAAACAGGAAAACAAATGCTGAAATGCAGCATACTTTATGTTCTGCATAGTTTTCCAACATTCAATTGTACTCTGGTAAACATTTGTGTAATTAGTTTTCTAAATTTGTGGTTTGGTTTTTCAAAAAAGTTCATCAAATTGGAGTAAAAATAGAAAGTTTGAGCAGAAAAGAAACTCCTCACTGCAGCAGCTGGTTGATGTGTCTGTAGGATGAAAAGTTTCTGTTAACACAGTATAAAACCAGCAACCAGCTGCTGTCGTGGTTTATCTGGTTCTAAAACCATAAAATCACAAATTGTCCAAAGTCCAAAGTCTGGACCAACAACATGCAGCTTTTTTTCAACATAAGCAGACTTTGAATTACTATCACAGTGTAATACAGTCTAATAGAAAGGAAATAATTATACTTCTACTTGATACTTTTCTAATGATCCTTTATGTTATCACAACTTAGTTTTGCAGCATCGTAATAGCAATTATCAGACCAAGTTAAAGCAAACGGAATCACCATGGAGGCTGCTGTGTCTGTAAATCTACAGTGTTGAAATAATTAACCTGTTTTAAGAAAGCTAAGACAAATACCACCATTTACAGTATTTTATGTTCCAACTGCAAACCAATGTGACTGTATTCTTCCTTTAATCTCATCCAGCGGCTGCTTTAAAGTGATTAAAGTTGAGAACATATATTGAAATTCAGAATGTTATAGCTTAAACTGATCCTGGTTTCTGGGGTATTTGTCAGGTAACTCTTTGAAACTTTGTTAAGCCCTGAATAAGTTTAAGTTTTAATGAAAAGTAGACAATGTGTTCCACCAACCGTTTTATTTATTATGCATCTGTTCAACTGGTTTGGATTCTGGCTTTTTGTCCTCTGCAGCCTCCCAGTAACCACAGGTAACCTGACTCATTGAATTAGAAAATGCTTTGAAAACTACATATCCAACAAGTCCTCATGCCTCATGATTAAACATGTTTACTTGCCGTAAAAAAATCATGCAATTCTATCTCTCAGGCTTATGGTTCTGATAACATAAGACAACATAGTAAAACAGAACTGTATAGCACTGCTTCTGTTTTTACGCAGACATCAAGACACAACTCAAAGATAAAAAAAGAAGAGAAAGAAAAGAAGACCACACGCTTTAAAAACATCACAGAGCAGCAGAGTTTGATGGAAGCAGAAGGAAGCAGAGTACAGCTCATGATAAAAAACAAGAAAATGAATTAGACGTTAGAGAAAAAAAGAGAAAAACATGACATGACAAGAGAAAGGTTATTGAAACATTGACAGAACTGAGTAAGGGACTGAAAAACCATAAAAAAAACTCATCGACCAGATGCAGAAGGCAGAGACACTGGTGAGGGAGATTGAAGAGACGGTTAATTTAGTGATGAAAGATGTATTTGAGACGGCGGGAGATAAAACAGCTAACAAAGCTCAGGGATACTTAAAACTCAGAGAGATCAGAACAGAGAACAGCTGGAACCTGAAAGAGAGAAATAGAGAACTTCAAAACCTGCAAATGAACACAAACAAACTAATGCATATATGATGACATTACTAGAATTACATGGAACCTAAAGGAAGGAAAATAAGGACAAAGTAGAGAACAACATGGAGCAAATTAAGAAACAACTGCAGGACATAGAGACAAAGAGACCAATTCTTTAAAAAGAGATCAATTTACTTGTTCCTAATTTCAACATTTAATAATTAAACCTGCTATAATCAATACTTTTATTTTAATAAACTATCACATGACAATGTGAAAGGTGTTGTATGAAGTAAGAATGTTAAATAAGGTTGAACATAACCCAGCTACAGTAAAGATGAAAGGAAATGGGAAAATATACAACAAAGTTATGTCCCAGTCAGATTTAAACTGGAGACGTTGTATGGTCAGTGTCTAGTCCACTAACCCAGGGTTGCACCACATTACTGTATGTTGAAGCCAAAGTGAGTCGGACTATAGTTTGTAATAACTCACATATAATATACTTCAGTTTTACTTCAAACTGATACACACAGTGAATTAGTCTATGGTATATATATACACAACAAGTTAGTTTTCTTTGTCTATACGATCCCTAAATTATTTCTGCTCTGTGCACAAAATGTGAAAAGACAAAACTAAATCAGCCTGTCAAGCTAGCTGGCTGGCTGGCTAAGCTAGCTAGCTCGACATACCTGGGCTGACATGAACTTACCGGTTCTCTGTTCCCTCCTCGTTGGTAAACGGTGGAAATTCACAAGTTCAAAGCGAAGCAAAATTGCAAATGTTGAAAAATTTTGTATGTTCATTGTTTGGAGCAGAGAAATAAAGCCACACACATTCCTAACACACACATGTGCCTGAGCGACATACTGTACCTCAGGTCCTCCACGTCACCAGATGAAGACCTTCACCACTGGACCATCTTCAGGGCCCATCAACACAAACAACCAGGAGGAAAAGGACCTAAGACTGAAGCTGCAGAAAGTGCTCATTTATCAACCTGCAAAGAAACACAATCTACAGTCTTGGATGAATATCAATTTCTCGGTTTACTTCCTGACTGTCTTATGCTCAGACTGGGCTAACTTCCTTCTAAACCCGGATTACACCCACAAGTGCTCAATGTAACTAAAACTGTAATAAAATGTTATGAATTATTGAGACAGAATTCATTTTAAGTTTTTCTAAAAGCTCTTTGATGGTTATAGTGGTATTCAATATAAAACATATATGTGAGTTCTATGTTACTTGTAACACTGCATTTCTGTCAGTGTATTACAAGATAGTAGTGTAGAGAAAAGAAATAGTATATCCAAAGTTTATAAAAGGGCATGTAAGTACTGGTTAAGCTAAGCAGCAACTTTAAACTTAAATGTATTTCTGAGTGCACACAGAGACAAACCCTGTGACTCAAGTCTGTGATGGAATTAGGAGACAAAGAGCAGGCAATCAATGATAAGTCTTATTAAAATGAAAGTGAAAATGTTTCTTGTGTGTTTGACCGATATGGCTTGTTTGACTTGGAAGGTCAGTTAGATAACGTGGTGATAATGGATAATATCTGGGGTTATGGCTAGAGTTTATCATTAACTTGTGCCTGTGTGTTGATGTACAGTTTAATGAAATGAGCTGCGTACTTTCACTCAGACTAATAATAATAATAATAATGGGACACACTGTGTAATTGCTGTGTTGTACTGCTGAGTAATTTACAGGACTATTAGATTGTAACAATTACATGCTTTCAACACAACATATTGCACTGAGGTCGTCCAATCAGATGCTCCTCGATGTGCCCAGATCCAGGTTAAAAAATAAAGGTGACCGAGCCTTTGCAGTGGCTGCTCCAAACCTCTGGACTAGTTTACCTGTTCATATAAGAACAGCTCGGACCTTCAACATTCAAGTCCTTGCTTAAGACCCACTACCATTGGTTGGCTTTTAATTCAAGTTTCGCTTTGATACCTTGACCTTTTTCTGCTGTTCATTATTTTGTATTTTGTATTGTGTATTGTTTGTGTGTATTATCTTTTTTTTTGAGGTTGTGGTTTAAAAAAAAATTGAACTGAACTGAACATATTGTACTGTATCAAAACATTTTACATCAGCAAACGTAAATAAATGTCCAAATCATTTTGTGCAGATATTCACTGCTGCCTATTTCTGTGTGTGCGTGTGTGAGTGTGAGAGAGAGAGATAGAGAGCGAAATCAATAAAACCTTAGTACATTGTTCAAATTATTGCAGAAAACAATAGACTGCATATATAAATTTAACAAACATATCTGATATCCAATAACCCAGGACTGAAATCTTGATGAAAGCTGACCAGCTATCACCCCCCCCGTGTCCTGCAGATAATGTAAAGTGATAACAAAATCAGCCAAAAAGGCCTGTCAAGCTAGCTGGCTTGCTAAGCTAGCTAGCTGGACACATCTGGGCTGACATGAATTTACCTTTTCTCTGTCCCCTGCGGTCGACGGTGGAAGTTGAAATTGCCGCAAAATCGTGTCTGAAGCAGAGAAATGAAGCCACACACACATTCATCACACACACCTGAGTGATGTACCTCAAGGCATCTGACCGAGTCAGGGTTTAAGTTGAAGTTCAAGTTGAACCCAGAGTTGAAAAAGAAGCAAAATTGGGATTGAAATTTTTTAGTGTTTGTTGTGTGGAGCAGAAAAATGAAGCCACACACACATACATCACACACAGCTGAGTGACGTACCTCAGGGCATCCAAGCTGAGGTTCGATCCCATGTCTCCACGTCACCGGTCGGAGTCCTTCACCACTCGACCATCTTCAGGGCCGAATGAACTTCAGGCTAAAGCTGCAGAAACTTCACCTTCATCAACCTGCAGACTAAATTTATAGTCTTAGATAAATATCTTGTTCTCTTTTTTTCTGCTGTCCTGACTGTCTTATCCTCAGACCAGGCTAACTTCTCCTTAACCCTCTTGTTGTCCTCAGGTCAGATTTGACCTGTTCTCAAGACTTCTATATCAGAAATATGGGCTTCTTTTTAACCAAATTATTCAAAATATTAAGTAAAATTGCAAGTACTCGATTACTACTTTCAGTGAATTGTGGGTGTTCAATTTTATAGCATTTGAAAAAATTGAAAAGGTTTCAAAACATGACTAAACTTTGACATCCACACGTCTGTGATTCTCCACCAACATACGTTCCTCTAATATTAGTCAAAATCATTCATCATTTCAAAAGTAGGTATAATCTCCTATAAATTAAATTTATTGACCATGAATTCCAAAAATATGTGTAAAACTATATATATATATATATATATATATATATATATATATATATATATATATATATATATATATATGTAGTAAGTTGGTGTTAGTGCAAAATAGCTTTGAAATAGCTTTTGACCCAGAACAACAAGTGCATGGTCGACCAGAAGACAACGCAAGGGTTAAACCAGAATTACAGCTACAACTCAATTTACAGCTTCTTTGGCTACAGCTAAGGGGGATTCTAATAAATTAAATTAAATGTAACTTAGGGTGACCAATCGTCCCTCTTTGCCCAGACATGTCCACTTTTTACGTACTGTCCGGGGTGTCCGGGTTTATAAATTCATGAAAATGTCCGGTTTTCAATGTTTTTCATGGGACTATTAAGCGTGTACTTAAATTGACTAGTGCTTTGCACACAATACTACGTACGTTGTTGTGTTACTTAATTCCTGAGAGGCTGCTTTGTGGGGTATTAAGAGATATTTTGTTGAAGCTGGATCTTCTACACAGAAGAGGTCATATTTAGAACATTATTTCATATTATTTCTTTATTTTAAAAGAGCTATTATTTTGTTACAAGTTGTTAACCCTCATGCCCTCCTCTGTCATTTTTGTACATTTTTCTCAAGTTTTTTTTTTCATTTTGTGATCATTTTTGCTGTGTTACTGCTTATGGCATGAAATTTTGTAGGAACCTTTCTTTTCAGCCAAATCTTTTAAATCCAGTGATTTTTATTCTTACATGTCTTTTATACTTAAATGATTCATTTTGTACCCTTTGGACACCTTCGTGGCAAAAATGTCCACGCACACAAAAACTGTTATTAAATCATCATATATCAATATTTTTTTCTGCTTTTTTTTCATAAATCACTTAAACAACTTCTTACCTAATCAAAACCACCAAATATTCAATCATTTTCAGGATTTTAACCATTTAAATGCCAGTTTATGTATTTGAAGTATGTCATTATTTATAAAAAAAAGACAAAAAATGTTTTTTTTCCCATATAATGAATAATATGTAGATGGGGCTTTGGTGGTGATTAGCGGCTTGGATATGTCAAAGATAAGCAACAAAACTGATTTGATTGCATTAGTATTTTTTATGTAGTTCCAGATGCTCCCTTTGGACACCTTCGAGGCAAAAATGGCCCCATTGACTTCCATTATAACCACATGTTTTGATCTCACTGCCTTTACAGTATAAAACCATGCATTCTGTAATGTCAGCATTTCATTTGGAAGAAAACTAGTCATATTTGACATTTTTACAGTATTTCACCAGATTCAACCATTTTTCCCTTGTAGGCCGATGCATGAAATTATAGTTATATTATGGAGCTGTGTGTGTGTGTGTGTGTGTGTGTGTGTGTGTGTGTCTGTGCGTGCGTGCGCGTGCGTTTGTGTGTGTGTGTATATGTGTGTGTGTATGTGTGTGTATGTGTGTAAATGTGTATATTTGTGTGTATGGGTGTGTGTGTGTGTGTGTGTGTGTGTGTGTATGTATGCGTGTGTGTGTGTATGTATGTATGCGTGTGTGTGTGTGTGTGTGTGTGTGCGCGTGCATGTATGCATGTCTGTGTGTGAGAGAGAGTTTGTGTAAATCTGGGTGAAAAAGGGCTTCTTTGAAGGATGCATTTCATGTGTCTTTGAAGACGTGCTTGAATAAAAACATTGTCTCCTGCATTTGTTGTGAACAAAACCAACTATTAGTGTGTTTATGCACCTGGCTATAGAGAAGGAGAAAGACCTGGAGCAAAGAAATGGGGCCTTTATTTTCCAGTGAACTGCAGGACTCATCTGAAGATGACACAAGTTTCTGGAGTCTGACAAAATGGTCACTGGTGTCCTCCAACTCTGTGAGTGCCTCTAACCTTCCTCTGAAAGTGGAGAGGACACTGAAGATCCTGTCCATCCTAACATTGAATGGACAGTGAAGAATTGGCAAGTCTGGTCTCCATCTAGTACTGAGACGCTGCGCAACATTCAAGCACCGACTGGCATGATGTCAGAGCCACGGATATGCCATATCAAGAATCCATGATGTGGCATCCTCTTTCCACCTTTTCTTCACTCTTGACTTGATCCAGCTGATTCAGGAAATGACAAACCTACACGGGAGGTGTTCAATCTCAGGATGGAGTGATGTGGATGCTCAAGAGATTTTAACATACATGGGACTTCACACTTGGCTGGTGTGTACCGGTCCAAAGGGGAATCCACCCGGAGCCTGTGGGATGTCCATAGTGGGAGACCAGTCTTCAGGGCCACCATGTCCCACAAACCATTTGAAATGATAAGCGCCAGTTTACAGCAAATGCAGGAGACAATGTTTTTATTCAAGCACGTCTTCAAAGACACATGAAATGCATCCTTCAAAAGATGCCTTTTTTCAGCCCTAAAATGATCATTGCTTGCTTACAGGTTTATGCAAACTCTCTCTCTCACACACCACACACACACACACAACAACACACACACACACACACACACACACACACAGAGCTCCATAATATAACTATAATTTCATGCATCGGCCTACAAGGGCAAAATGGTTGAATCTGGTGAAATACTGTAAAAATTTCAAATATGACTAGTTTTCTTCCAAATGAAATGCTGACATTACAGAATGCATGGTTTTATACTGTAAAGGCAGTGAGATCAAAACATGTGGTTATAATGGAAGTCAATGGGGCCATTTTTGCCTCGAAGGTGTCCAAAGGGAGTATCTGGAACTACATAAAAAATACTAATGCAATCAAATCAGTTTTGTTGCTTATCTTTGACATATCCAAGCCTCTAATCACCACCAAAGCCCCATTCCCCTATGATTTATTTTATGTTTTGTTGGGTTTTTTTATAAATAATTTTTACTTCAAAGATTTAAAACTGGCATTTAAAGGGTTAAAATCCAGAAAATGATTAAATGTTTGGTAGTTTTGAGAAATTTAGAAGTTGTTTAAGTGATTTATGAAAAAAAAGCAGAAAAAAATATTGATATATGATGATTTAATATCAGTTTTTTGGACATGTAAATTTTTGCCTCGAAGGTGTCCAAAGGGAGTATCTGGCACTATGTAAAAAATACTAATGCAATCAAATTAATTTTGTTGCTTATCTTTGACATATTCAAGCCTCTAATCACCACCAAAGCCCCATCTACATATTATTCATTATATGGAAAAAAAAATCATTTCTTGTGTTTTTTTGTAATAAAAAATGAAATACTTCAAATAAATAAACTGGCATTTAAAGGGTTAAAGTCCTGAAAATGATTGAATGTTTGGTAGTTGTGATTAGGTTACAAGTTGTTTAAGTGATTTATGAAAAAAAAAGCAGAAAGAAATATTGATATATGATGATTTAATATTATATGATATTTTTGCCACGAAGGTGTCGAGAGTAAGTTTTTTTAAGGAGGGCATGAGGGATATATATATATATATATATATATATATATATACATATATATATATATATATATATATATATGTGTGTGTGTGTGTGTGTGTGTGTGTGTGTGTGTGTGTGTGTGTGTAGAGGTTTAATTATTTCATTTCCATTAGACTGTATTAAACTGTGATTCAAAGTAATTCGAAGTCGGCTTACCTTGGAAAAATGCTGCACGTTGTTGGTCCAGATTGGAATTTGGACACTTTTGTGATTTTATGGTTTTATAACCAGATAAACCACGACAGCTGGCTGGTTACTGGTTTCATGTTGTATTAACAGAAACTTTTCTTCCTACAGACAAATCAACCAACTGCTGCAGTGAGGAGTTTCTTTTCTGCTCAAACTTTCTAGTTTTACTCCAATTTGATAAACGTTTTTGAAAAACCAAACCACAAATTTAGAAAACTAAATTCACAAATGTTTACGAGAGTAGTTTTACTTGGAGTACAATGTGAATGTTGGAAAACAACAGTACAAGAGCAGAACATACAGTATGCAGCATTTTAGCATTTCTTTTCCTGTTTTTTAACTTAACACTTTAAAAAAAAATAAAGGAAAAACTTCACATTGGTCCCATGTGAACATGTTAAATCTATTTTAAAATACGCATCAAATTGAGAGCATCAAAATATACAGTATACTTCACATATAACATTGTTGTGTTTTGTCTGAACTGAATGTTATGAATGTTGATGTTTGGTTATATGTCAGCTAGAGCAATAATGAAGTTGAATTAATTTGGCATAGTGCTGCAATATATTTGTTGGTCTATTTAATATTAAACATATTTGTCATGGTTAAATTGTGACATGATTTTGAGCAGACGATGAAACAGCAAAGTGTATTTATATATCTACAGCAGACTGTTGGACTAAACTGTTGAGAACAATTTGACCAATAAAAACAGACAGACAAGCATGTATTAAAAAACAAAAAACATAGTCAGTAAAAAAATCGAAACAATAAAAAAACATCCACAGATACAGTATGTCAAATACTAACTGCACAATATGTTCCTTATCTTGAGAAATAAAGTACGGTTACTAACTATGCCATCCAACATTTAAATCATCTAAAGCTGTTTTTCAAATGGCTGCCTGTTTGTTTTAATTTTCTGTAGCTTTATCACCATGTGACACCTTTCTTATTGTCATGTGATGATACATGATTTATGTAAAAGTATCGGTTTATATCCTATTTAATATTTAAAACTGAGTAAACCACTCCCTCTTCTCTCTGTGTCAAGGTTCCTCTGAATTTCCTCTGTCTTGTCCAGTTGTTTATTTATTTACTCCATGTGGTTTTGTATGTTGTTCTTCCTCTAGGTTCTCTGTAATTCTCTTAATGTCAAATGTCCTCTTCATTAGTCTCTCTGTGTTCATTTCCAGATGTTGAAGTGCTGTCTTTCTCTCCTCCAGGTTCCAGCTGTTCTCTGTTATGATCTCTTTGAGTTTTAAGTATCCCTGAGCTTTGTTAGCTGTTTTATCTCCCTCCTTCTCTGATATTTCTTTCTCCACTGAATTAACCTTCTCTTCATTCTCCTTCACCTGTTTCTCTGCCTTCTTCTGTTGGTCATAGAGTTGTTTTTTCTGCTTCTGCAGTTCCTGTAACAGTTCAGTCAATGTATCAATAACCTGTGTCATGTCTTTCTCTTTCTTCTGTAACCCCTCTTTTATTTTCTTGTTTTCTTCCATGAGCTGCTCTCTGCTCACTTTTTCTTTCATTAAAGCCTGCTGCTCTGTGGCGTTATTAAAACCTGTGGTCTTCTCTTCCTCTTTGTTTTCATTCTTGAGTTGCTTCTTGATCTCTGTGTTGAAACAGAAGCAGTTTCTGTTATACTGCGTTGTATCATGTTAAAAGAACCATAAAAATAAGAAATAGAAAATCCATCATTAAAAAAATTCTAATATTTTGCTCACCGATTTTGTTCTGTCTCCATTTCCAGACAAAAAGGACAACTGTGAGAACAAACATGAGGCCAAACAACACGCTCACGGCAACAGATGCACTACAGCTAGATGGAGACATGAAGAAATCCTCTGAAATAATAAAAGAGAAAACAACATTTATAGAAAACAAGACTTGATGTTTGACAGAAAGGAAGCTGAAACCTATAAAAAGTTTTCTACCTGGAACATAAATTTCTGTCTCTCTGGTCTGGTTGATGTTCTTCTGCTGGACTCTGCAGGTTAATCTGTTGCTGTGTCTCTTCTCCACAGTCACTCTGCTGCTGACAGTATAGAGATCATCAGGACCTCTGACTGTCTCTGGAGGTCCAGCAGAGAGGAGGTTTCCCTCACCGTCCAGCCACAACATCTCAGGCTCTGGATAGCAGCCTTCAGAAGCACACTGCAGAACCACTCCTCTGGTGGCTTCATCAATCCCTGCTAAACTGATGACCGGTGAGGAGAGAACAACACCTGACACTTGAGCAAAAGGAAACATGCAGAACAGTATTGTCAGTGGAAGAAAATCTTTGTTCGACAATAATTACCAATCTGCAAATTGTTAAAATTAAGAAAGTTACCTGATTAAGGAAAATGTGTGTGCAATTGCAAAGCAAATAGTTCAAGTAATCTCACAAGAAAATCCCATTTCCCAATAATGTATACATGAAAATGTTCTTTGGACTGGACTATTATATGCAAATGTCTAAAGCTCCCTGTTTGTCAAGATTATGATTACATTATGATTAGGATGAATCTTTAGCTTTAATCCATTTAATGTATCTCCCTGTTTGTCAAAAATCTTTTTAGAAAGACTTTTAGTAGCTCTACATTAGCATGTAGATGAAACTGTAGATGTCATTGTCATGTATTGGAGTATTACTCAGTTTCTTAAATCTTCTTAAAGTTGACTGTTTTAAGTTACCAGCATCAGCCTTTTACTTGTAGCTACTTTATTTGTCCTTTATTTTAAATTGAAGCCAGTTCACGGACTTTTAAATGAGCTGTTAAAATCCAAAGGGATTAGATGTCTGAAAACGGATTCTGCCAATAATGAAATTGTAAGTTAAAAAATAGTATATACTGAAATGATAAAATGTTGTATGTTGATACATATGTTGTCGGTAACCATGGATAACACTGACTGCTTGTTTGCCATCAAGATGTTTGTTCTCCGACTTCAATAAGTAATTAATGTGGTGTTGGTTGTACACTTCATCTCCGAGCATCAATGCCTGAAACCTTTCCCACCAAAAAACCCTTTGCTGAAAGCACAGTCTACACCAAACTTAACCATGAACACAAATGATCTGTGTGTACTTACCAACAACAAGCTTAACAGAAGAGTGTTTATTCAGTAGTGGAATGTCACATTTATATGTTCCCTGGTCGGAGGGTTGTACTTGGGAGAGTTTGAGAGAAATGTTTCCTCGCTTCAGTTCATCAGTAAACAAAGATGTTCTTCCATTGTAAAAAGGATTTCTTGCCTTTATAACGTCGTGACCATCACGCCACACATGGACTAATTTCGGGTCAAGGTCAGATCTCGTCCACTCCAACGTCCTGGCAGTAACATCCTCTGCAGGTTCCAGGTGACATGGTAAAATGACATTTTCACCAACTGCTGCCACTACTGACTGAAGGGGACCAATTAACAGAGACTGAACTGGAAAGAAATAGATAAGTTTATTCATTTGTAGGATGCAGCTATCAAGACACTATTTTGATATTACAGACTGTTCATCTTAAGAGTAAATTAAAAGTATAGTGTCTGTCATAGCAGCAGTGTTTGCCGTACATCAAACAGAAAACTAAGAGGTGGCTGACCAACACAGTCTCCCTCCCAGTGCGTCAAACACCAACACTTTGTTCAGGTGGTTTCATCATTAGTTACTGATGCAAACAATTTCCTGTAGCTTCTCGGTCAGATGCAGCATCAAGAGACAAACTAAAATATGAAACCACACAGTGATATGGGTCATTTATCCCTTCCCTCTAATACGACCCACAGGAAATATTTCAGTCCTAATATGTAAACCAGAAACAGTTACGGTTTTAAATATGTTATAAACGTTGTGAAACAGTCGCAGTTTGGTTAGTTTAAGGCACCAAAACTACTTATTTAAGGTAAGACAAAGATGGTGGTTTGGGTTAGACTCAGACGTTACTTCACTTCCAGTTGTGCATGTGACGTTGAATGTGACGAAGGTGTGTTTGTTCCGTAAAAAGAAGTAAAAACAAGTGAGAAAAAACCTTGTTGTTTACTTTCATTTTCAAACCGGTCATGAACCCCCGGTCTCCTGGGTGAAAGTCCTGTGTTTGTTTGACCCATCCACCCCCGCATCCTGCGTCTTAAGCCGACTACACATGATCTGCGGCAAAACCAAGAGGTAGGGCGCAGAGCAGAGAGGCAAAGCGCAGCGCAGGAACGTTCTCGAATTGGTGTTGCATTGAAAGGTCAGTGGCAACTGGGTCCAATTTGAGAAGAGCTCAGCGCTCAGTGGCAATTCTGAGTGGTGCGTGATGCCAAAGGTTTACTTGTGTCACCTTATTCCCTGCTTTGCTCCCATCATAACTACTATGGACACTAAATGCCGCTGCCGCTACAAACGTTAAAGGTGCTCTAAGCGATGTTGGGTGACGTCACTTCTTGTTGACGTTCGAAGTATTGTCAAACAAAACTGAGGCTAGCTCGCCTCTCCCTCCTCCTCATCCCGTGCCCTCCTCCTCCCTTCCCTGCTTCCAGGCACTAACCCCCCAACCAACCACCCCAAAATCCTTCTTGTCGGTTATTGGCTGGAACGCTGGAACACGATTTGTTATGGTTCGTGGTTCAGGTTGGCGCAGTTTGTTTTTGTTGCCATTTGTGGAGCCTGGGCTGTCTACAGAGACCACGTTTTTTTACAGTGTGTTCAGGAGACAGGCAGCTAGAGGATAGTGAGGAGATGTTTGCTGTATGTGACAAAAACTATTGTAGCCCAAAATACGCATGACATCGATTAGGGATATCAGGCTCTGGTGTTTGAGCTTCAACTCAACAGAAATACATAATATTTTCCTTCAGAGGAAAGTGTTTGAATAACTGTAATTATATTCAATCCAAAATCGTAATTGTGAGAATAGGACTGTATTTGTGTGAGTTACCTCTACAGGAGTGTGTTAGCAGAAGATGGAAAACCAAAACACTGAGGGGTCTGAGTGGAGCCTGAAGGGACAGTCCTTCTATCTGGTGAATCATTCTGTAGCTCTGAAAATGAACCAGTGATACATTGTAGTACACAAGCTTGTATTGCTTTTTAGGTACAACAGGTAATTTAGCCATTCTTGAGCAACCTATTATTTTATTTAGGTTCTGGTGAGAGACAGATTTGTGTGTATGTGTATCACTGTGTGTAAATGTGTATCTGTAAAGTTTGTCAATGTGTTTGTTACTCATCTTTGGATTCCCTTTGTCACAAAATGTACATTGAGCACCTGGACTTTTTATCGACGATAATGATTAAAACATACTCCGTTCATTTTCACTTGTGTCATGACAGACGGAACATCGATATACTGTGGCAAAATTTCACTGACACAAAGGCTACAAAATAGACTTAATACTCAAAAACAAAACATATTTGTGATCTAAAGGCAGACCTATGTTTATTCTAGTTGAAACATTTAAAATAGGCAAGAATACATTTAGAAGACGACGTACCTGCTGCATGGTGTCATTTCTTCAGACTGCACAGCTGTAAAGTCTGTAAATTATTATAGGAAAAGTGTAATTGTAATTGTAAATGTCTGTTATTTTACAGCAGGGGGCAGAACATGATTTATTTCTCAGGTTAACACTGATTGAAGCCAAGCTGCATCTATATTCCTCATATTTTACACTCTATTGTTAATGCTGACTGGAGCATTACCTTCCCATTACTGCTTGCATAACAAAACATGCAATTGTCTTTCAACTGTTGGTCGGGGTGGAACCATGTCAGCCATCTCCTTACGACAAAATAAGTGAAATTGCTTATTTAGACAACAGTCAGCAGTGGAGACATTCACCTACCAGTGAATAAGGCATCAGTATTCATGATCCTGTTACTAGTAATGTTGTGGCGAGACTGTCCTATCCCGAAAAACGACCCCATAGGTAATTTGTACAATCAGCAATTACAACCCATCTTTATGTTTGTGGCAGCTGAAATAGTTATAACAGTAGCAAAGCAGGAAGTCATGTAACATGGTATTAAGACCCACAAAGTCTGTTAAGGGTGTATGGGTCAAACAAATACAGGACTTTCACCCAGGGACAGGTGATGGTGTCCCATTAAAAAATCTCTGAAAATAAAAGTAATCAGCAAATTAAATTTTACAATTTAAATTTTTACAATCCAGAATTTAATCTGCATTTTAACTTGAATTGACAAACGGAACTACATAAAATTCTGTACATAGTGAAGTGAACGTAACAAACAACCTTTTTTATGGTTTGGATGTGTTTTTAGTTGTGTCTTGAGTAATAGCTCCCCATAGTTAACAAAAAACTCCAAGAAAAAGGTTTAGGTTGGCATGATGTTGATCATTGTCTATGAAAAGCCTCAGTCATCAAGGTCGGGGTATATATACATTCAGGTGCTCTTGAATTCTTGTAGAAGGACTTGCTTTTACAGTTCATGGTCAGAGTCCTTAACCATGGGGCTCACAACACTGCTGTATGTTGAAGCCACAGTGAGTTCGGCCCCAGCCTCTGCATCATCATCGGAAATAAACTGCACAGGAAGAGGAAGTTTCCTCGACATAGATCTTCAGCTGTGTCTCAGTCTGATACTCAGACACTCAGCAGCAAGACAGCATGGAGGTCACAGCTCTCTGCTTCAGACTAGGTGAGTACTGACTCTAAGGTTTAAGTTTTACATGATCCTGTATATATATACTGTGTGTGAATATGAGTCAATGGATGATAAACAGCGAGTTTCTTTTGTTTCTCCAGTGATGCTTGTCTTTTTCTGCTTGATGCATATGTTCAGGACAGCAGTAAGTCTCAGTCAATGCTAAAGATTCACAATTATGTTTGAATAGTTGTTATGGTCCCTCAAAATATGGTCTCATTAAAGTTATTACATTTTTGTTACGCATAAGTTAATCTAAATTTGAATTTCTTAACTTAGTCTCAAATGAACGTCCACATTGAGAGGGAATACATTGATTTGTCTTGATGTCGTACTGTATAACATACTGTAGATGACTGCAGTAATGTGTGTTTCTCTGCCTCAGACGCAGCATTTCGTATTGTACCAAACAGACTCCAGGTCTTTGAATACGAGTCCGTCTCTTTTCACTGTGAGGGTCTCGATGGCTCCGCTCAGCTGAGAGGGATCAGGAACACTGAGGGGTTCATTTCAGCATGTGATGGATGGGCGTCGGTACTATCTTGCACTATTCAAAGAGCCTATCGAGCAGACAGCAGAGAATACTGGTGTGTGACTGAAGGAGTACAGAGAAGCTACAGTGTCAACATTTCTGTCACTGGTACGCTCAAGTTTCCAGATAGTCATGAAATTAATGAGATGATGTTTTGATAAAAAATTATGTTTAGAGAAATTTCAAAGAAGACATTAACTGACAGCACTGATGTAAAATTCCCCATCTAACTCCCACAAAGTGAGCAAACAAGTGTCTTTCATAAAACCTTTGTTTTCCAGCTGATTCAGTGATCCTGGAGAGTCCTGTCCTTCCTGTGACAGAAGGAAACAACGTGACTCTGAGGTGCAGAAACAAGACGGCTTCTTCCAACCTCACTGCTGTTTTCTATAAAGATGGCCGCCTCATCAGGAGCAGCTCTACAGGAATCATGACAATCCACAGTGTTTCCAAGTCTGATGAAGGACTCTACAAGTGCAGCATCTCTGATGTTGGAGAATCACCAGAGAGCTGGCTGGCTGTCAGAGGTGAGACATTGCATTGTATAAAACTCAATGTTTAGTTTTTGCAACAGAAAGCCCTCATAAACATGCTGTTGTTCATAATGCCATGGTGTTACAGAAGATACGTTCTCTTGTGTTTGCAGCACCTCACAGAGAGACCTGTCCCTTCTCGGATCACTTCATATATGTCCTCCTCATCTTAAGGACTGTGTTCACCATAGTGATGGTGGCTCTGCTGCTGCTGCTGGTGGGACTGCTGCACTCTGGGAAACTCAAGAGTCAAACACAAATAACTGATACTTGTGTGTAAAGGTAAACGGTAGTTTGGACATCAAGGTAATGGAGCAGTGAACATCCCATCATGCTTTGTGTCAGAGAAAGCTGGCAGGTCAAAGAAGATGCCATTTAAAAAGCAAACACCAAGAATTTGGTGAATATTTGTTATATTTAATTTGCATCAGTTTACTTTGACCTTTGTTTCTTTGTGTCAATAATTTTTAACTATTAGACTTTCTCAGACAGAAAACAGGTCAGAAACTACAGAGGTTCTGATGCATGGAGTATTTTTAAAACGCGGGCAGTTTTCTCAGTATGTGTTGGTCTGTTTATTTTAGACTCTACAGATGCTGCTGATAATTTGAGCTCCTCAGACACAAACCACATGAGAACATGTATGTCTATAGAAGAGGCGTTCAGGAGCTTCTGTAGAAACAACACATTCACAGTTTGATTGAATAGCTCAAACCACAGGTCAAGGGTGATTAACAAGAGTGGAAAGCAGAAACTAATCCTGCCACCCTATTTTGTTTTTGTGTGAAGTGGTGGAAAGTTTGACTTGAATGCCTTTTTTTCTGAACTTAATCTTCCTTTAATATAAAAAGAATAAGTAATAATGAAATAATTTAGTGATATGTATGATGAGCTTTCATTGACAGAACAATTAATAACAGTGATTAATGTTAACAACCGCCAGCTTCTGTCTTTTACTGTTTTGCTTAATATTTTAATATATATATATATATATATATATATATATATATATATATATATATATATATATATATATAGTATTAAGGCAATTGAGGAAAAATACAAATAATCATCTTATTTGTTAATTTTGGTAGATCAAATAAAAGAATGTACAAATATTACTCTGTAAATACAAAATTATATTATATATTCATATAAACACGTATCTCACAGGACCAATTAAAAAAATCAACAACCTGGAAAGTAAGTTTTTCCCTAAAGAAAATATTGTCAAATATTTAAAATGTATTTGTAAAATGTCTTTGTTACAGAAAATGGAGTAGGGAATAGGTAGAAAATGTAAATAAAAAGGTCTGAAAGATTTATCAGCACAACTTATTTTTTAAAAGTAAGAGAAGGTACAAATATCACTTCATAAATACAAACTAATCTTTTTTTTCTATATTGTAAAGTTGTATCTCACAGAACAAAAAACCTGGAAGTTGATATTTCTGAAGCAAATATTCTCAGCATCTGAACTCTGGAAAATTAAATATCAAACATGTTTTTATATTTATTTATTACAGAAAATGGAGTAAGGAATTGTATATTGACAGTATGAATTGAATTACAAACAATACAAAACATATACACAAATAAAACAAATAAAATATCTTGAATTTCAGGAAGAAATGTGACTACTGTAAATGCATATTTGTGTTCCCACTCAGAGGACAAGACATTTAATATATACATTAAATCAGCAAACACACATAATAAGTTACAGTAGCTCACATTTATATTAATTAATTTTACCTTTTGTCTTTATACCAGTTCAATATTTGACATTTCAAAGTTATTTTGTGCTTTTATAATGAAGAGAATGTTTTCAGTAAAATGTGTATAGAAATAAAACATTGTTTTCAGTGCAATGCTTTTATAATAAAAACATAAAATGAGCTAAAGTACTGCAGTTCAAACACATTTTGAGCAAAACCTTTTGCAAATTGTTCAATGCATCCAAGAGCAAAACAGTGATCATGTTGGATTTGATATTCACAGAAAAGGTCTCACTCATTTTGCTGATTCCAAATCAAATTCATGTAAAATTTTTAAATTTTAACTGTTTGGTGACTTTAAGGAAATGAAAGTTACCACGTTTCAGATGTGTATGACTTGGTGTTTTCATGTTTGCACATCGGAATTCATCGTCCCATCAACTTTCTTCTTGGCCATTTCCTGTTGGTTAAAGAAAAATTGTGAAAGTTATGCTGTACTGTGGCTAAAAGAGAAAAAAAGTTGTGTCAGTTAATAACTACACAAATGTAAGTGGACAACAAAATAAACTTTGTGAACAGTATGTTGGTGATCACAGTCAACATTAGAGGTCTTCTTCTACTCCATTTTAAGGAACAGAGACCTGACATGGGTTTGGGTTTCAATTTTGTAAGTTTTTTCTTTAAAGGGGTGATAGAATGCAAAACCAATTTTACCATGTCATAGTTGAATAACGACAGTTCGGTGGGTAAATAGGACATACATAGAAGCTCAAAATCCCATTGACACCCCTTTACTATGAAAATCTCATATTTTGAAACTGCCGCTGAAAATGGGCGAATCTCAACAAAGCTGGAAGTTGACATCCCAAAAACTGGAACCTTTGTCAGCCCATGGGTGTATTAAGAGAACGGTCACGCCCCAACATTTACATAGACTACACAACTGACCTGAGATCAGGTAGTCTTCTGAATCTAGCTAGGTCACGCAGATCTCTGCTATTCCATTACAAAATTCACTTCTGAAACTTTTTTATGCGAGAAATCAACTATGTAAAGCTCAAATATGGGCCGCTTTACGAAAATGGATGGCTAATTTCAAATTTTGTCGGACTGTGTGTCGGAGTTCAGCGCCGGTGCTGCCTGTGTTGCTGCCTCGCCGCCCAGCCTGCCTTCCTTCACAGACCCCGGCCTGCTATGAGGTACTTGTTGCTCGTCACGACTGGCAGCCCACAGCACTCCATACCCGCGCAAAGTCACCGTCTCTTGGGCTAATGACAACCAAATGCCCCTGCCCTGACAGAGCTCCAGGGACTGCAACTCCCCTCTTCCTGTTAGCTAAATGCCAGGTGTATGTGAGTGAGAGCGCGGTCAGCGAGCTTGTTACGCCAGCAATCTCTTACCACAGGTTTCAGTTAATCTTTTAATGTGTGTAATTATAATGTGTTGAGTTACTTAAACAAACGATTGGGGAAATAAACGCTGCTTGTCCGCGATCGAGTCTCATTGATAGAGCCTGCTGCTGGATGTAGCTCTATCAATGAGAGCTAGCTAGCCTCCTCTTAGAATTCCTCTGGAATTCACAAATATTCATTTACTTGAAATCAGACACCGTTGTTAGCTTTATAAGATATTTAGCTAGATGTCGTATACGTGGCGTGACAAAATTCTAACTGTAAATATACTCGAATAACGACCAAAAATGAAGCTAACTATCCGTGATTTGTAGCTACACAGGTAGCTAGGATGGAAGGGACAGTTGCAGCTAACGGAAGCCCTACTCTTCACAAATATTCATTAATTTGAAATCGGACACCGTTGTTAGCTTTATAAGATATTTAGCTAGATGTCGTATACGTGGCGTGACGAAATTCAAACTGTAAATACACTCGAATAACGACCAAAAATGAAGCTAACTATCCGTGATTTGTAGCTACACAGGTAGCTAGGATGGAAGGGACAGTTGCAGCTAACGGAAGCTTTACTCTTCACAAATATTCATTAATTTGAAATCGGACACCGTTGTTAGCTTTATAAGATATTTAGCTAGATGTCGTATACGTGGCGTGACGAAATTCAAACTGTAAATATACTCGGAATGACGCCGAAAATGAAGCTAACTATCCGTGATTTGTAGCTACAAATCTACATCCAGCCGCAGGCTCTATCAATGGGACTCGCGGACAAGCAGCGTTTATTTCCCCAATCGTTTGCTTAAGTAACTCAACACATTATAATTACACACATTAAAAGATTAACTGAAACCTGTGGTAAGAGATTGCTGGCGTAACAAGCTCGCTGACCACGCTCTCACTCACATACACCTGGCATTTAGCTAACAGGAAGAGGGGAGTTGCAGGCCCTGGAGCTCTGTCAGGGCAGGGGCATTTGGTCGTCATTAGCCCAAGAGACGGTGACTTTGCGCGGGTATGGAGTGCAGTGGGCTGCCAGTCGTGACGAGCAACAAGTACCTCATAGCAGGCCGGGGTCTGTGAAGGAAGGCAGGCCGGGCGGCGAGGCAGCAACACAGGCAGCACCGGCGCTGAACTCCGACACACAGTCCGACAAAATTTGCAATTAGCCTTCCATTTTCGTAAAGCGGCCCATATTTGAGCTTTACATAGTTGATTTCTCGCATAAAGAAGTTTCAGAATTGAATTTTTTTAATGGAATAGCCCGATAAACAATGTATAACTTTGCAGTGTCTGAAATATGAGAGTCTCCCATGTGTTTCTATGTAGTTTGCTCAAACCAATCAGCACGTAGCTCATTCGGAATATTCATGAGCATACCATATTTGGAAGAAAAGCTCTTCTTCCAAATAGAGCCATATTCACAGGGTAGTTAAGGGCCTAATAAAATAGCATTTGGGCAATTTTCAGCCCAACCAATGTTACATACCCTATTAGGAGACCTTAAGGAACAGTGTAAAATACCCTATATAATCATTCTATCACCCCTTCAATCCAAGTGGATTGTAATGAATCAGATTTTACTTTGACATCATAATAAAAATAATGATCTTCCATCTATTGCATAGTTGGCTGTAGAATTACTGTTGGTGCAGGAGGTAAAATAGGACATCATCTCTGAAGAAAACCAAAAACTATTTGTGGTATTCTCGGGACATTGTATTGTATTGCTGCTCTTCAGTGTGTTAAGTAATAGCTTACAATACAGCTGCTTTCTGTATTCTCTCTTTGTTAGGGTCTGTTCAGGTTTACCACATTTTGAATCAGGTCTAATTATCTTTAGGTCTGATCTGATCGGGTGTCACTGTGCTCCGGTCCCCTTGGGATCACGGCTCTCTCTCTTTAAAAAAAGAATTAACTCATGCATGTCGGATCAGGTAGAGTCTATTTCAGACTTGGCCCAACATTATGGAGAGGAAGAGCTCACATGGCATTTCAGTTTATCCCAAAAGTTCAAGACCAAACCAAACTGAGAAAAACATTTATTGTTAGAGCTGGCATTATGCATGTTGAAACTGGAAAGGGTCTTTTGCCTGGTGCTGTATTACGATTTCTCCCCATTGGAACTAAATGCTTTGACCAAACCTAAAAAGAAGAATCCAGATGGAAGTACACTGACGTATGTGACCAGATCAGGTCAGTGTGTCCATCCTTTTGGCCATACAGTGTGTTTGTCAAGGTGTGTGATGAGAGGTGATATCAGACCTCTCCAGTGTTACTGTAGAGAAAGATTAGCAGTTGGTCTCCATCGCTCCAGGATTTCTTGCAGTTCACCTGGTCAGTGGAGAGATTGTATCTGACATTATTATTTTAAGATCATACAATAAGATTTAACTCAAGAAGGAAAATACAACATGTGACAATCAAATTAAGACAAACTCACATTGAAAGTCGTTCCAGCCTTAAGTACATCACCATGCTTAAATGTACGCATGATGGGTTTTCTGTTATTGACTCGTATATGTAATTCCCAGCCTCTCAGTACTTGGTCCTGTGTTAGAGAATTCAAGAGAAGAGGAAAGTAGCAACCCAGTCTCACGCAAGTTTGTGAAATGGTCACATTATTTAGATTTATTGATTTGTGTACAGGTCACGATTTTCGAACGTGACCATTTCACGACCTGCCATGATACTGGGCTGCTCTGGGGGATGCAACAACGGGCAAATGAAATGCCACACGCTGGCCACAACAACGGGACGGTTGTGGTTAGGAAACGAAGAACAGGGAAAGGAACTGTCACACGACAGGAGACGCCGACAACAATGGGACGGTTGTGGTTAGGAACAGAATAACGCGTAAAAGAACTGCAACACGCAGGACTGGATCACCAGTCTCTGGGGTGAAAGTCCTGAGTTGTTTGACCCATGCATCACCCCGACCAACCTCCCTGCGTGGATTTTCGCCTTATCAATACTACTTGCTACTGTAATCATTCTGTGATCACGAAATATGCTTCCCATTGAAATACATTACTTTCAAATTCATGCTCACCACACAAAAATAATGACATTAACCTGTTCGGTACATGAATCAATAGATTCAATAACATGACCATTTCATGAACTGCCATTAGACTGGGCTGAAAGTAGACAAAGAGACACTAACAAATCACCCCAGGCAGTCATAGTGTAACAGTATTTGATTCAATTTGTTAAATATGTTGGTGGCTCATTGGTTCACTTTTTTTGCAGCAAAATTCAATATTCCTACAGTCTACATTAGTCTACATTCTGTTTTCCAACAATTCACTATTCATTAATGTGGGTTTTTGTTTCATCAGTTTCTTTTAACCACGACAGCCTTCCCCAACTGTAGCCTTTCCTAAGCTGCCTTTAGGCAGGACATATGCTATGCTTGAATGTCCCATTTGGAATACCACTGGATACAGTCTGTTAGTGTATAGCTATAAAACACACTGTACATGCTCATATATTACTCACGCAGTGTTCATCCACACATTAACAACATTACCTCGTTGGAGGCGTTGCAGAGACAGACAAATTTTCCCTCCGGGTCGACCTCATCCAAAATGAAGCGTCCCATGGCTGATTCCTGACTGGTCTGGGGACTGAGTTGCCCCTTGGACTTCACTGGTTTAAGCATTTTCCTTGCCTCCAGCTGAGAGATAGACAACACACACATATACTGTATGTATTGAACTTGCTCTTGGAGTAGATTTATCCAACAAATAGACTTCCATTAGTTGTTGATCTTTTAGCACTATGTTTGAGTTGTAGTTTTATTTGCATGTAGCCTATACAACAGCATAAAATTAGATGACAGAAGACAATGTGACAGGAGAGATCAAAATCCACAGGCCTACAAAGTGGACCAACCCCCAATGTAAGTATAACTCCCAAACCATGATAATTATTCCTCTGCTCTAACAGCTTCCACTCCTCTGGCTTCATTCTTTCCACCACGTTTGCTGCAGGTATTTGTTGTCATTCAGACACAAGAGCATCAGTTAGGTCCAACACTGATGTTGGTGATCAGGTCTGGTGAACAGTCAACATTAGAAGTCTTCACAGGTTTACTCTTTTCTAAAGGAACCAAGACCTGAGATGGGTCTGTGTGTCAAGGAAAGGCTTGTCCCCAAACTGTTGCAAGAACACATTATTGTATGCTGTGGCATTAAACACTTTTTTTAATTGGTACTACAGGACCTTGACCAAACCCAGAAAAACAGACCCAGAATGAAAGTACACTAAAGTGTGTGGAGAGGTGCTTTTGGTCATGTAGTGCATTTGTTATTGTGTGTGTTCTGAGGTGACGTCAGACCTCTCCATTGCAGCTGTAGAGAGAGACCAGCAGTTGTTCTCCAGTGCCCCAGGGTTTCTGGTCCTTCCACACCAGGTCAGTGGAGGTATCATTATTGACACCACAACCTGAAGCCCAGATCTGAAAGGAGCAAACTTCACAGATTCACCTTACAACTAACCACTAACCACAAGGCAAAATTCCAGTCACTGAAATAAAAAGAAACGTTTTTATGTTGCATTGCATTGTCAAAACACAGCATAGAATAAAAATATAGAAATGAAAGGAGAGCTTATTTCACTGTTATGTTATGTTTGATGCTTTGGCAGCCTGGTCACGCAAAGTCCTCACAGGTTTAGAGGGAGAGCAGGATCAACAGGAATACACAAAAAAAAAAAAGAGAAGAATTCAACAAGCACATGGTTGAAAAACTCACCTTGACGGTCTCTCCAGCCTTGAGTTTCCTTGAGTCCGAAATGTGTAAATGTTGGGTTTTTTGTTGTTGACGTGTAAATATAATTCCCAGTTTGTCATTTCTTGATCCTGCAGGAGAGGTCAGATGAGACAAAGAGACAGTAATTAAATTCATGTCTTACAAAACATTGTAGTGTTCAGCCACACACAAAAGCATTACCGTTTTGGACTTGTTGTAGAGACGGACATATTTGCCCTCCGGGTCGACCTCATCCACAACGATGTGTCCTTTGTCTGAGTCCTGACTGGTCACACAGGTGTCATTCTCCTGGTATTTCTGAGAGTTCCCAAGCTGCATCATTTTTCTTGCCTCTAGCTTTAATAGAGAGATAAAATCAGATTTCAGAAGTGAAACAGACAGGAGAGGTCAAGAAGCCACAGGCCTACACACTGGACCAACCCCTAATGTTAGTATAACTCTAAAAGCATACAATAACGTACCAATGCAAAACAAACGTCCAGTAAAGTTTTAACGTGTCTACACTATATATGGCATAAAGTTTGACTTTAAACTGAAATCAGTGTATTTTATTATTAAAGTGAAGATGAACCTCTTTCTTCTTGGTCTCCAGCTCCTCTTTCAGAGTCTGTACTTCTCTCTCAGCTTTCTCAGGAGAGAGATGGACAGAGATGTAAATGATTTTATCAGGCATATTAGTGAAGATACCAAACAATGAAACATGCAAAAAATAATCATAACTTATCTCTGATTTTTGCAGCATTTGAACTTCAGTGCATTTGAGAAATGTAAGCTTTTAATGTAATATAATTATCTACCAAAATAATTTGGAAGGTGAATTTTGAGTCTCAGTTCAATAAAAACTTTATACGTCTGCAGTGGTTGGTACTAGACTCAGCAAATTAAACCTCTCACATTTGTATCCCCTTCCATTATAAGACTTATGAACAACATGGTTTGTCACTGTCAGTTTCTTATGAGCTTTTGTCTCTGTATTTTTGGTCAATCTCTCTCTCTCTCCTCTCATATGACTTTTGTAAGTTTGATCTTGTTTACTGTGGATGACAAAGAATGTGACTTTGAACTGAAAGTCACATTCTTTAAAGACAAACCTCCTTCTTCTTGGTCTCCAGCTCCTCTTTCAGAGTCTGATTTTCTCTCTCAGCTTCCTCCCTCCTCTGCTGCTCCTGGAGAGGGGTGAACAGTGTGACATGTGGGTCATCATTTTATTAGGGAAGGTCAGTCAGTCCCTCCAGAAAAACGCGATTATGCGATCGCATAATTCAATGCATAATCAGCCAAAGTCCGCATATTCATGCGGGGGCTGCATTTTTTCAAATATGCCGCACTTTCGCCGCATAAATTGCCGATTTGCGCGCAAAATATGCAGTGCTTCCATGATTTCATGTAATTTCATTTTCGTTGCAAAAAAGTCACATATATCTTGTATATATTGTATAAAAAATGTTGCTGTCAGGGTATCTTGGACTTTTAGTCGGTGTTCATTGACTGTTTGTTTCCCCATTCACTGTCACCAGCACTCACTCTCTCATTCTCCCGCACACACTCCTCCCACTGATTCATACTCCTCGTCACTCACGCAGATCAGACGCTCCCAGTCCCCTCAGTCCTAATTGCACACACCTGCACCTCATCAAGCCTCATCCTCAGTCCACCACCTGCAACTAATCAGCCACCACCTACATAAGCAGCACAACCACACACACTCCTTGTCTAGTCTCGTTTCCACACGACGCTTTGACCACTCACGTTAAGCCTAGTCATTCCAAGTTTGCCTTACCTGTACTTTGTATCCTGTTGTCTGCTGCTGCTCTGAAACCTGCCTACCCAGCTACCAGAGGGGTATTGCACAAAACCAGGATAAGGGATTAAGCCGGGATATTCAGGTTATCCTGGATGAATTTAGCTTTGACTTGGTTGCACAAAAGCAGGTTGAATTAAACCCAGCCAAGTAACCATGGCGATTTATCCTTTGCAGCTAGCCTGGTCCAGAGCAGGCTAACAGCCAGGCTAAGATTAATCCTGGAGTCTGATGTGTTAAATCAGCTGCCGCTCTGATCCGAAATAAACGTGTTTAACAGTTATTCCGTTGTCTTCTGAATGTGTTCTGCTTTATTTTTATTAACATGCATTACTTGTCACTATTGCTGTCACGAGTTTGATTTAAATCCTACTACTGCAGTTGTTGAGATGGTAATGGTAAAAAGTGGGACAATACGGAGGAAATGGGCTTCCTCCGCTGCTGTCCCCGTGAAATGTGTCCCCGCCCGTGCAACACGGGGAGGCGGGGGGAGTCAGGGGGGATCCTCCCACACTGTGCAGCGGACTCTAAAAGCGGACTTTTAGCATCAATAACGACGACAATGGCACCTGATCAAATGTCCTTCTTAATCATTTTATTTTGGTGCTGTCACTTGTCATCTTGGAGCTTGGGATTGAGAAAAAAAAACATGAATAACAGGCTACATTGTTTTACAGATATGCGTACAGTGTGTATCGAAGTCACTTATTTTTCTAGTTTTTGTCCAGTCATGCTTGTTCTGTATGAACATTAATTGTAGAAAGATATTTAGAATTAGACATAGCTTATGGAGATCTGTGCATATGGTTGTAAAACATATTCTCGCATTATGAATAAGCTTTGAAATTAAGCATAGTCCTTATAAATTTCCCAGGAACAAAAATTATTGTTTTTTTATTTATATAGTGCTTTACAGGCTACTCAAAGACACTTTACACTAAAACCAGCACATTTAGCGCATAAAAACAGATACAGCAATATAACCAACACATAAAACAAGCATATTAAAGCAATTAAAACGTGGAGTGACTAAGTAGATTTTTTGTTTTTAAATCCATACGTATTCAGTCGGTCCGCTATTGTCTGTCGGGCTTTTTTTCCGTTTGATAACAGCTGTATTTTCCTTTTTGCATATTATATTTGTACCTCCTCGTAAATTTCCATTAGAAGCTGCTGCTCAGCGGGTGAAACATATGCTGCACTCGTCTTTTCCATTTCTGCATCAGTAAATCTGTGATCGATACCGTGGTCTATTTAAGAAATCCGTGAACGTGCACTTATCCCAGCTATGTACACCTGGCTTGACATAGCTTCACCTACTTATCCTGGCTCGGCAAACGTGCAACCGATTAAGCCACGATGAGTGGATCACACTAAGTCAAGCTGCGCTTTTTCATTTATCATGGATTTCTTTATTCTACTTTTGTGCAATAGGCCCCGGATTTCCTGCCTGTTGCTTCCTGCTCGTTGTTGGATCATTGTCTAATAAAGATCTGCTTCACTACTCCAGTCTGTCTCCTGGTCAGCCGTGACAGTTGCGTTTACTTCACATGAGAGCAGCCATTTTCCCCTGTTGCCATGGGAACGTTATGAAGTGATGTAATTACGCGAAGTGAAAATCATCGAAAAGCAGGGTGTTGGCATAGGGTGTTGGAGGTTGAATTTGACATTTACTTTGAGTGTCTTAAGTTGGTATCCAATAAGAAAGCTATCTTAATATCTGATGTCTACTCAAATTTCTTTGTCTAAGTGCTCCTGCTGTCTATATTATTAACGATTTTTGAAAGTCTGTCTCTTTTGTATCTTTTATTTCCCTCTGTTTAGACTATTACTTTTATTTTTACTTTAATATTATATTATTTGTATATATTTTTGTATTTTATTTGTTTACTTATTGCAATGACTGAATATCTGTAAACTATTTTTGGAAATTAAGTTTAAAAAAAGCAGGGTGTTGGGGGAATCACTTTTTCATCAAACCGCACTTTTTGCAAGTTCCTGCATTTTTTGCAAGTTCCCGCATTTTTTGGAAGTTCCCGCAATGTCATCGCATAAAATTGCATAAATATCCCGCATATTCCATCGCATTTTTTAAGAAAACGTGCCGCATAATCAAGGATTTTTGCCCGCAACAATCACAAAAAAACTCCGCGTTTTTCTGGAAAGGTCAGTAAAGATACCACACAGTGGCACAGGTAAAACTTTATCATAACTCAAGTCTTGTTTTTGCAGCATTTGAACTTAACTGCAATTGAGTAGATCCTCCTTTAATTTAACAGAAGTATCTATGAGAAGTATTTGGAAGGTGAATTTTTAGTTTCAGTTTGATAAATACTCTATATGTCTGCAGTGGTTCAGACTGATTTCAGCAAATCTAACCTCTCACAGTTTTAACCCCCTCTATTTCAAGACTTATGGACAACAGAAGTTAGTCACTGTCAAAATAAAAACTTTTTTTTTTAACTCAAATTCTTCTGTTGACCACATCTTTCTTATCAGATGTTGCCCCTGTATTTCTGGTTAATCTCTCTCTTCTGTTACTCTAATCTCCTCTGATGTTTGCCTTTATCCTCATTTGACTCTGTCTGAACTGGGCCTCTTCTGTCTCATTTCTCTTGAACCTCTGAATGTCCCAACATTGATTGAAGTAAGCTAGTTAAAGTTAGTTGTTTTAGCTGCTTTTGTACTCTTCTTACTTCCTTTGGAAACACAGATCCTGTTTCTTGATGCAATCATTTTCTATCCTTCTAGCTCAGATCAAACTTTACTTTACCTGCTTTAGTTTTTTTCTCTTCCTGAAAGTCCTTCATGTTTCTTTACTTACAAATTTGATCTTCTTTACCTTTTCTCCCGTAAAAGCCTCAGTTTCTTCTGGATCATTAGTTCTGTTTTCTTCTTCATCATTTTCATCCCTGTGACTTATCTTTGTGTCTGTGTAAAAATAGGCAGTAGTGTTAAAATACATTTACTTTATTTTTTGGAATTCACAGCATATGAGATATTTGAATCTAAAATGATTGTCATAAAAAAGTAGACAAACCACATTTAGTAACTACATTACCTTTAAAACACTGAAATTTCAGTCAAATAACATTAAACAAGATCACTATTTCCCCTAAACATCAAAATCATTGACATGTACAAGACACTGGAATTCAATTTGTGACTTACTGGTTTTTTTTTGTCTCCATTTCCACACAGAAAACAGAAGTAACAGAATAAACAGGATGACAAAAACAGACAAACTAACAGCCAAGCCAGTGATGGTGGAAGAAGAACTGGACTGGACCTCAAAGAAATCATCTGAAATTAGAAAACACAGATTATCATGACATTTGTAAAAAAACTGAAGCTCAGGTATTTGAAACTAAAATGGTAACCAGTATAACAAATTATCAGGTTTACCTAATATAAGAATTGCTGTCTCTCTGGTCTGGTTGATGTTCTTCTGCTGGACTCTACAGGTGAAGCTGTTGCTGTGTCTCTTCTCCACAGTCACTCTGCTGCTGACAGTATAGAGATCATCAGGACCTCTGACTGTCTCTGGAGGTCCAGCAGAGAGGAGGTTTCCCTCACCGTCCAGCCACAACACCTCAGGTTCTGGATACCAGCCTTTAGACTCACACTGTAGAACCACTCCTCCTTTGTCAGTCCCAGCTAAACTGATGACTGGTGAGGAAACAGCACCTGAACAAATGGCAGTGCTGTATGACTATCTAATGACACAAGTGTTGAATTCTAAACTTTCAATGGACACAATGGTGCGTTAGGAATAAACACTGTTCAAACCATGTTAATCCTACTAAAATCCTTTACTGTCAACAGTGTCTCACTACCAGTGCGTGAAGAACCAACGCTTGATCAGGAGCCTTTGGCGTTAGATACTGACGCAAAAACTCTCCTTTAGATACAGGGGGCTTTCAATTAATGCCAATATTATATATATAAATAAATAAATAAATGAATAAAAAAAAAATATATATATATATATATTTCATACTAGCTGTTACTGTTGTCACAGCGCCATGGTCGAGCACCTTGTCTGCCCGGTGAGTCCCATACAGATGCTAAAGGGTGCCTTTGGCGTTGGTATCCGACGCTGAGAGCCACTGACCAATCATCAGTATTTAACGACTTCAGAATGAGAATGTGTTGTTACTGGAAGTGTGAAGATTAAGTGAAACATGCACTTACCAACATCTAGTTGAACAAAAGACTGCTTGTCCAGTGCTGGAATAAAACATCTGTATGTTCCCCGATCAGCGAGTTTCACTTTGGACAGTTTCAGTGAAATGTTTCCAAACATCAGCTCATCGAGGAACAGCGATGTTCTTCCTTCGAAGGATTTGTGTTTTTTACTCACAAGTTCTTTCCCAGAACGCCACACATGGACAAATCTGGGGTCCAGGTCAGACCTCGTCCACTCCAATGTCAAGTCAGTAGCATCTTCCACAGGCTCCAGTTGACATGGTAAGATGATGTCATTACCAAGTGTTGCTATTATTGGTGAGCCAATCAGCTGAGATTGACCTGGAAAAACAGATGTGTTTTATATTTCTAAAGGAAGTACATCAAAGTATAAAGGAAGGAATCTCTGTGTATATCTGTCTATTTGTCGTCCGCATATCTTGAGAAATTTTGGACAAAAGGCCAACCAGATCACATCATTGTCATGTCCTGAGAGATCTGAACGTGTCAAGATTCGACAGCTCCATTGAATTTGCAAATTCCTGCTTATATGAACAGGCTCCTCCGGCTCTCTGTGACATGGTGCAACCATTACAGGCCAGTGGATTGTCCACTAAAAACACAATTGCAGGAAAACCACCTTTGACCAGACATCCAGATGGATTTGTCTTGTATGTTTATGTGCTTTATGTATTTTAATATGGCAATGTTAAATGTTTATTTTTATGGCTGTTTAAAAGCCCTTCAAAGGATGGGCATTGGAAATAAGCAATAGCTATAAATGCTGTGATACTGTACATTGGAGATTTGTTGCACAAATGTCTATGTCGTAGCACCTGTCCCTATTCAAAGAAACATGAAATGGAAATGGAAATAGAACCGTTTATCTGATCTACTTCACACTTGGCAGGTGTATTGCTAAGTTTTCAAGAATGCTGCATGCACAGCCCGAATTGGGACAGCATTAGTTTTGTCAACTCAAATAAGACAAAGTGCTAAGAATCATTTATGTTTTATCATAAAAGTTGCAGTGTCACAGGTTGTTGTTTTTCATCAATATTTTTCGAAAAACAAAGAGTAACTCTTTTTATTTGCTTTCAAACCAATACATTATTGGGATTCTTTCTTGTTCGAATCCAAGCTTTTGTTGATAGTAGATGGTAGACATAGATGCGAAGAATAAAAACTCTGGTGGTCACCCCATAGTAGTGACTTATTGGTGACCTAATAGTGACCTATGAAGATTTTAATTGTGTGTAAGTTACCTCTACAGAAGTATGTTAGGAGAAGAGTGAAACCCAAAAGACGGAGTGTTCTGAGATGAGGTTTAAGGCACTTTCCATCTGTGTGGAAAAGCATCATGGAGCTCTGAAAATAGGGAGAAAACAGTGATAACAGTGTTAATTTCCAGGGACAAATTACTTTGCAAAAACTTTTGCCAAAAATGAAGTTATAAAGAAAGAACTCAATCTGAGTTATAAACTGAACATCACAGGTTTGAAAACAAAATCTTTACCGCCGTCTTCTGCACTCTACAGTAAATTACACATTATCTGTTTACAAATCTTCTGATGCTGACCAGTTAAAGTTCTTTAAATATTACTTCTATGCATTACTATTTATATTCTTTCTTTAGTTTCATCCTCACACAAACTACATCTATTAGCACACCTTTACTTCTCTGTCATTCTTACTTCTATGGTGACAACTCTACAAATATGTCCACTGTCATGACATTTTACTTTCACTCCTGTCCCACAGTTGATTCTCTTGTGTAAGTCTGTCTGTGCATCGTTCTGTAAAAATCCAATTACATTTTCACTTTAGTAGCGCAAGACTTCAAATCATTCCATACTGAATGTGTGTTTTTGAATATTTTAGTTATGTTAGAACTCTTTCCGGTACATTAATCACAATAAATACCCTCTGTCTCAGTTTGATGTTAAAAACAACAGGTGTCCAGTTAATATGCTCACATTTATATAAACTTTCAACGTTAAAACAATTCAATTGTACTTGAGACTGCATTTGAATGACATTTTGCGTCTGATTGCAATTTCCTTCTGACACAAAGATATGAAATAGACTTTAACTGCTGTTATCTGTTCTAATCTGAAGTTGTGGTTGAGAAAGACCACAAGTCATAATGCAGACCCACTTGTTTTAATGTATTTTATATTAAATGTTAGACAAAGACCACATACCTGTTGGATGTTCCGTGTCTCAGTGATCATGATTTGACTAGGTGGTGACCAAAGTCTGTAAATGATTGACAGGCCGTCTCACCAATGTGCTCCATGCTGTTTATTATTATTTTGCAAATAAAGTAAGAGCTTCATTCATGTTGCACCATAGTGTTATTAATAAAAACCATTAATAAGTTTAAGTTGAGTTAAAATGTACATAAAGAATTGTTTTTTGTATAGAGTGTCTTTGTTTATCTTGATCATCTTAACTTTGGACTCAGTTGCCAGGTAACTGGTTATAAATTAATCTATTGCAACAAAATCTGTTGCAAAAGACTATTAGTAGGCTATTTGTTTTAGCAACTTAGGATAAGTACATAGTTGTTAAGGTAGATTTTAAGGCAGCTATTTTACTGCTGGTGGCAGGAAAGGAGTTGCCATAGAATCAGTCTTCTCCAGAACCCTACATGGTCTCTGTTCAGCTCATTTGCAGAGTTTGACATAGATTAAATTGGACCTTCTCCATCAGATGTTAAACTATCAGGCTATGGTAACTGTGAGTTGCCCATTATTTATGACATTTAGTAGGTGGAACAACGGGCATTGCATCTATAGCATCACACTGGTCGGTATGCATGGGTGCGCTGCTTGTGATGCTGCACCGGTTCCTCATGGTTACCCCCGGCCAACAGGAAACCAGCAGCAGGAGCTTTAGTTTGGTGTGGTGGGTTAATTACATTATTCAGTGTAAGCATTTTAATTATAGTAGATCACATGTGTCAAACTCAAGGCCCACGGGCCAAATCCGGCCACTTGCAGATTTAGCTCTGGCCCATATATCAATTTGGGGTCACAATAAACTTTGGCCCGCCTAGTTGTGCGCCAAACCAAAAACACAGGAAAGTGTTTTTTAAAATGTAGAGTGGCAAGCTGATCGAGCGGCCACGCCCCTTGACCGACTTACACAGACAGAGAGAAATGGGGAAGACACACACTGCTGCCCCATAGCCTGTATAGCTACAAACAGTTTAAAGTAATCAACAAATAATTGTATCATATTTTTTTTTTAATCTGAAGAAGCACTGTATTAGTGTTGTTGTTGTTGTTGTTGTAACATATGAAAGATGTGTGTTTCCAGTATAAATCCACCAAACAGTCTGTGTATAAAAAGGGTTTTTATCACATCATCCAGCTGAACACAAATGAGAATTAATTAGGAGCTGGTGACCAAAAACATTGAGGTTCATCTTTTCACCCAAATCACATTTATCTTCATCATATGCCATTGGTTTGTTTCTGAGACCAAGAAGATCAAACTAACCATGAGCGCAAATCTGAGACACAGATAACTGAAAGTGGACTCAAAGAAGTGCAAGAAGAAATGCCCCCCCCATCCCACTGACTTTGTATGTTTTCACCCCTCGTCTAAATCTGCCTGCTGTCTGTCTGAACACAGCTTACTGTCAGAGAAACATGTAGAACAAGAAAAAAGAGGTTCAGCTTTTATTGATATTGATTTTACCACCTATTTGTTTGTTTCTAGTTTACATTTCCAAATTACTACTTAAAATGTATATTAAGCATATTCAAATATGTAACAACATAATCCTGACAAAGAGTCAAGTATTTGAAGACTGTCAAATGAAATGGAAGCCGTTGGGTTTGGTTGACTCTTACTAAGTAACTTTTTTTTAATCAAAACTGTATCATCTAGAGAAATCTGTGACATGGATAACTCTAGTTTTTAAGTTTATGTTTTATGAATTTCCATTGAGAAGACATCTCTTCGAGACTCACTAAAAGTACAAATCACAACTGTGTACTGCATTACAGTTACCATCTGCAGAGTAAAACACAACAACACAACAATCTGGAGAACAACCAACAGGAATTAGCAGAGGACCAACGAAGAGCTGAAGGAGACACGCTGTCAACTGGAGACAAATATGCAGAGATCATCCAGTTTAAGAAACAGGGACACACACACACACACACACACACACACAGATTTGATTTCACTTTGAAAGCATTGTGTTTTGTGTTGACACCACCTTGTGCTATTTCATTCCGAGATTATTTTCAATTGAATATTGAAGTTAATAAATATGTGTTTTGGCATGGCTGGCCGAGTGGCGCTATATCCATGGTACTGAAAGGGGGGTTACATTTTTGCATGTTTTTTGTTGTTGTGCATTAACAAAAAATACACCCCACCCCCCTCCCCCCACACCTCTGCTTTTTCGCAAATCGCACCCTGACAACATGTATGGCAGTTCACCAGTTCACAGCTCTGCTGCTGCTGGTGGGACTGCTGCACTCTGGGAAACTCAGAGTCAAACACAAATACCTGATACTCATGTGTAAAGGTAAACGGTAGTTTGGATGTCAAGGTAATAGAGCTGAGAACATCCCATCCTCTGAGTCTAGCAAATCCACCAACTCAGGAAAGATGCACTTGAAAAAGCATCACTAAGATTTCTCTTACATTTCATTTCCATCTGTTTTAATTTTGACTTAACTTAACCTTTGTTTAAGTTGGGTTTAATGTGTCAAACTCTCTTGTTTACATGTTCATATTTGCAGAGACTTTCTCACACAGAAAAGGTTACAAACCACAGAGGTTCTGATGCATGGAGTATTTTTAAAAGGCGAGCTGTCTGTTTTCTCAGTATATGTTGGTCTGTGTTTTATTTTGGACTGTACATATGCTGCTGATAATTTGAACTTCTCAGATACAAACCACATGAGAACCTGTATGTCTGTAGAAGAGGCGTTCAGGAGCCTCTGTAGAAACAACAAACAGCAGCTTAAAGGGTAAACTGTGTCATGAATAATGGAAAGTATAAGGACAGAATAGAGTCAGTCTAAATATTAAACCATCTGCTGTTACTGCATCACCTGCCTTTTTGTTTAGGCTGCATGTCCCAACATAGTACAATAATAATATAATAACATATGCTAACAAAACTGTAAATGGTGAACATTTCCCCCAGCTAGCATGTTAGGATTTTCATTAAGAGCATGCAAGCCTAACGACTTTAGCATTTAGCTCAGAGCACCTGTGCCTACTGTAACTCCGGATCACCAGATGTGTAACGTCTGCGGACCGGCTCCGCTGCGTGTCTGCTGCGTGCTCCGCCGTCCGTCAATACCCACCAGGTCCGGATTTGTTGCGGCACGGCTGCGGCCATAACTGACAGCTGTATTCACGAGGACCCACAAGTTCTCGCGAATTCAGGTAGAATAGAACCACAAAACCAACAACAGTTTGTTTCCATCCAGAGGAGTAGAGGGGAAACAGCTCTGTGCTGTGTTTTCAAGGTGTAGTTCAGTGAAATATGATCCGCCGTGAGCACAGTGTATTTTATTTTGAAAATGAACCGGATATTTATTTTGTTTCTGTGCTCGACTTCCTGTCCTGCACTATCTGCCGTGTGCTGAATTGCTGCGGAGCTCTCCGTCGTCCGTCAAAAATAGAAGCTCTGCGTATCTGCTGCGGAGGGCTGCGGATCACCGGAGCAGTGCTGGAGTCGGGACGCAGCCGTTCTGCAACCGGGGGAAATGCAGACATTGACTTTAAAGGAAACCTAATGACTCCGCCGCCGTTTAGGAGCCGTTACGCAGCCGTTACGCATCTGGTGGAAATCCGGGTTAAGTGATCTCAGGGTTCAGGAGATGATAAACAGGGGGGAAAAGCAGAATTGCAGTTGTGAAATTTCAATAAAAACATGCACAACTGATTTTGCAAAACCTCAGAGAGTTTACAACTATTACTCTGTAAATACAAAATGAGTTCTTTGTTAATATATTGTAAAGTTGCATTTCACAGAACAAATAAAAAAACATATTTGGAAATCGATGTGTGTTTTAAAGCAAACATTGATCATAACGTACATCAGCATGAGTGAACAATTGTTTATTAACACATGCATAACAAAGACAATAAATAAGAAAAGTATTTGCCGATTAAATACTTGGAGTTCAACAGAATTGAAATCAAACTTCTATTTGTCTTTTAATCTCTTTATTACAAAATTCTACATTGACTATCCTATATAAATTAAATTACAGTTAAACAAAACAAAACAGAATAACAAAGATCTTTGAAGATTGAATACATTCAATTCAGATACAAATGCAAAAAAAACATTTTAGAGTTATATTTTGTCTTCATAATGAAGAGTGTTTTTCAGTAACTGTTACCACAATAACAAAAACGGAGCGTTTGATTTAATATTCATGACATTCTTCTTTAGTTGATTTCAGATTAAAGAGAGATGTGACATCATGGTGACAGAGCATCACTACAATCTGTGTTTTTAGAGGAAGATCTGAGTCGTCATGTTTCTGATGTGTAACGTGTGTTAATGTGATCATTTTGTCCATGGAGCTTTCTGTTGCTAATCGCAGCAGCTAAATAGGAGATTATTGTAGTACAAAAAAGGAGCAGAAAGGTAAGGTAAAAAAACTAGTATGACAGCAGGCTAATTATTATCTTCCAGAGACTATTAACTGAGTTGATTTGATCTCTCCCTTGTTGGTGGTGAGGGTGAACGTTAGTTTGTCTCCGGGGGTCCAGGACTTCAGGTCCCTCCACATCAGATCAATGGGATGATGATCCTTACCATAACCTGGGACCACAATCTGCAAACATGCAAAGATCAAAGACTTAAAAGCAGAGTTATCCAACAATGCAATCATTATTTTTAATAATCACCATTATTGTTGTTATACATATCTTTTATTTCAACTGAAACTCAAAAGAGGTGAAAGAAAGAAGAAAATGATAAAAATGCAACAACATAAAGTGAGGAATAAAATGGGACTCACATTGACGATTTGTTCAGACTTGAGCTTGAATTTTTTCGGAAATGTGTATGTGATGGGTTGTGTGTCGTTGATCTGCATTTCTAAATTCCATTCTCCCAGTTCTTGGTCCTGCAGGACGAAAATCATGCACGAGAGTTAGGATGACAGAGAGAGAAATGAATGTTACTGTTAAAATAGTGTGTTAATACATTGTTGCAAGTCATTTCATTATTTACATGAAAACAAGACAACATTGATGTTGCGATAAACAGCAGGTTTATACAGTGTTGTTCCAGTTCCACACACACAAACATTACCTCTCTGGACGTGTTTCTGAGATGGATAAATTTCCCATTTCGCCCAACCTCATGAACAATGACAGGTCCTGTTGCTGAGCTCTGATTGGCCGAGCCGGTCTTGTCCTTCTCAGACTTAAAATCTTCATGCTCCCTCACTTCAACTTTACTTTCATGTACCTGTGAGAGAGACAATACACATACATATCAGTCATTCAACACTAATTAACTAGCTAACAGACAGATCTGTGTCTACTGTGTCAGCAGTAGATTACTGCAGGAAGTGATAGTCTGACAGAAAACTGTTCAACTGCTGACTGAGATACATGTTGTCTTTCTACTGGTGAGTTTTGTGTTAAAAAAATATAATTAAATATCATCTCCTACATAGGAGTTACACAGTTTTGCCCAACCCATTCTCACTCCCAACTCAAAACTGTAAATACTGACGCTTCAGAAACACCTTTGTCATCCTCTGAAAAGAAGTTGTTAAAAAAACCTCTGTCAGCATCACAAAAAACGGCCTCAGCATCAGAAAAACCTCTGTCAGCCTCAGACAAAACCCTTTTCAGAAGTTGTCAGAAAAAACGTTGCCCAGATGAGGGAGCTGTTGACTAGCTTTCTGAATTAGCTAAAGCAGCTAGCAGCTTTTACACGGCAGTTTGGGAATTTCTTTTTTTTTTTTAATAACGCTTTATTGAAAGGAGTGGATAGACATCAGGAAACAACAACTTCTGTACATCTTAAGAGTCTGTGTTCATAAACGAGCCAGGGGGTTACTTAAGGAAAGAAATCAAAACAAAAAACTTCATATAAATATTTTGTAAAACTTACTGAGTTCATATGATCCAACAACTTTTTTGTTTGTACATTCAGATATGGAAAACATGTATTGTTTAATATTGGAAACCAGCTCCAAAAAGTTTGGCTTCTTTTTCAAAACCTTTGACTTATGTAAATAAAATTTGGTTGAAATAATTATTAAATGTATCGCATAATACTCTGAATACAACTTTCTATCATATTGAGTGAATTAAAACAATACATTCTCCCAAAATAATGTGAATTGAGGGTAAATATGAACAGCAATAAAATGTGACAATCTGCTTCAAAGTTTCTTGGTATATTGGCAAGACCAAAATAAATGTACCAGTGTTTGGTTCAGTACAGTTTATATTTATGTCTTTTTTCATTTTCTGCAGGTAATGGTTAGTTGGGTAAAATCTGTGGAGCATTTTGAAGGAGATCTCTTTAACTTTGTTGGTTAAGAAAAACGTGTGTGCCAATTACCAAACCTTTTCCCAACAAATCTCTTCAACATATGAAGACCAGTACGATAAAGCAGCAGTTGTACTCTTAACGTCTTTTTGAAAGAAGAGTTGACGAGTTGCCTTATTCTTCATTTATTTTGGTCTTGCCAATATACCAAGAAACGTTGGAGCAGATTATCACATTTCATTGCTGTACAAATTTACCCTCAATTCACATTATTTTGGGAGAATGTATTGTTTGGATTCACTCAATATGATTTATGTTTTAGTCAGAGTATTATGCGATACATTTAATAATTATTTCAACCTAGTGTTAATTTTGTCACCTATTTTTAATTTAGTCTTAGTCTTGTGGCAAACATTTTTGTTAGTCAAGTTTTAGTCGACTAAAAGTCTCGTCATTTTAGTCTAGTTTTAGTCAAAAGAGAACTCAAGGTATCTTAGTCAAGTTTTAGTCGACTAAAAGTCTTGCCATTTTAGTCAGGTTTTAGTCAAAACATTTTAGTCTTTTTTTAAATACATTATTTCTGATAACCATTTCAGTCAAATAGTTATAAAAAATAAATAAATGCTATAAAGTTATATAAATATTGAGCCTCTTCCTTGTTTCACCACTAAACGACAAAAACAACCACTCATGGGGAAAGGATATTTTACAATAAAATAAATGCAGCACGAAACTGGCGAGGCGTATTTCAAGTGAACGCAACATGTGTTGTTTTTCAGACAACGGCAGCTGCACACTGTCGTACGTCTCGTGTTGGAAATAGAGACAAACATTTACACCGTTTAGCTGTCAGCATTTTAACTGTGTTAAATCCAACTGCTAGCTAACGGTACTAATTTACTGCTGCCAAGTGTAGTGTTAACTAGCTAACGGTACTAACGTTACCTGCTGCCAAGTGTAGTGTTAACTAGCTAACGGTAGGCTAACGTTACCTGCTGCCAAGTGTAGTGTTAACTAGCTAACGGTAGGCTAACATTACCTGCTGCCAAGTGTAGTGTTAACTAGCTAACGGTAGGCTAATGTTACCTGCTGCCAAGTGTAGTGTTAACTAGCGCCCCGTGCAGCGATGTTTCGGTTGACTATAACGTCCGTTTAGGAGCATCAGAGAGAAGCGCAGGCTATTCGGTCCGGTAGATAACGGTCGTTAGGGCACCTGTCGGTGCCGTAGCATCGGGTCTCAGTAACAGCTGAATAGTCTATCTCATGATGAAAAAGTAGAGACGATTGTAGACGAAAATGAAGAGAGATTTTATCTTAATATTTATTTTTTGCAAAACATTTTAGTCTCATCTTTTTTCGTCAACAATAATGCATGTTAATTTAGTCTTAGTCAGCGTTTTTGGACATTGGCGCAGTCTCGTCATCGTCTCGTCTTAGTCATGGAAAAAAAGGTTGTTGACGAACATATTTAGTCTCGTCTCTTCTGACGAAATTAACACTATTTCAACCAAATTTTATTTACATAAGTCAAAGTTTTTGAAAAAGAAGCCAAACTTTTTGGAGCTGGTTTCCAATATTAAACAATACATGTTTTCCATATCTGAATGTACAAACAAAAAAGTTGTTGGATCATATGACCTCAGTAAGCTTTACAAAATATTGATATGAAGTTTTTTGTTTTGATTTCTTTCCTTTAGTAACCCCCTGGCTCATTTATGAACACAGACTCTTAATATGTACAAAAGTTGTTGTTTCCTGATGTATATCCACTCCTTTCAATAAAGCTTGATTAAAAAAAATAAAAAAATTCACGAACTGCCGTGTAAAAGCTGCTAGCTACTTTAGCTAATTCAGAAAGCTAGTCAACAGCTCCCTCATCTCGGCAAAGTTTTCTCTGACAACTTTCTTTCTGAAAAGGTTTTGTCTGAGGCTGACAGAGGTTTTTTTGGACGCTGAGGCCGTTTTGTTTGAGTCTGACACCTGAGTCTGAGATCTGAGGATGTCCTAAAATGAACAGTGTACAGTTGCTCTCAATTAACCCTTTAGCGTCTGTTTTGGACAAACAAAGCAGGCAGAGCAGCAGCTTGACCGCAGTGCTGTAAATTTAAGGAGTATGAAGAGAGACAGTGGTAGTAAGTAGTATGAAAGAATGAAACTAGGCTGGTTGGAGTGGTGGATGGGTGAAACAACATAAGACTTTCACCTAAGAGGCCAGGGTTCTTATCCCGTTCTTGTCCTGCGTGTCAGTAAAACTACATTTTTGTAACCCCACCCACGCCCCGTTCTTGTGCCACATGTCAGTTAAACTTACGTCATGACCCAGAGCATCGTAAAAAGATGCCAGAGGGCTAGGCGCTAAAGGAGACTTTTTGCAAACAAAAAGCCAGATTCACCTGACCAATCTCTGCTTTTTGACGCATTGGGAGAGAGAATGCAAATCTTTTATCCACCTTGCATTCCAGGGCTTCCATACACAGAACAGTGGTCACACTATGGAGAGCTGTGGCACTTTATGGTCTGTTCAATTTCAGAAACACTTATTTGTTTTCTCAGATTTTTAGATAAATATCAATTATTTTTAAGGAAGATTAATTAACACAAAGTAAGATAAAAACAGATACAATAATAAACAATACTTAAGTTAAAAAATTAACCTTGTTCTCCTCCTGTAGTTTCTTCAAATTTTCCTCAGCTTTCCCCCTTTTAGTCTTCTCCTCCTGGAGCTGCTGCTGACACTGGTAGGGAAAAAGAGATGTCTTTTATTCAGGAATTTATTAGTACTGTTTAGTGTGTATAATATGCTGGTCTGGTCTGCTGTACATCAATAAAATCTGAAGTATTATATGTTATCTCACAGGACAATAATAGATTTACTCTTTCACTGTTTCAGTTATTTGTGTCTCAGATTTGTTCTCATGGTTAGTTTGAACGGAAACAAATCAATGTCATATAGAGAAGATAAAAATTGATTTGGGTGAAAAGATGAACCTCCATGTTTTTGGCCATCAGCTCCGCCAGAGCTTTCTCAGTTTCCTCTTTCTTCTTCTGCTCATCCCAGAGCTGCTTGTCCAACCGGGAAGGAGGAGAAAAGAAGAGAGATGTTTTATTTTATTAAAGTGCAACTATTATATAGCATTTTCAGGATAAAACTTGCATTTTGTGTTTGTACTAGAACATGTTTACATGCTTTAATGTTAAAAAAAACACTTCACCCTCTGTATGCGATGCTCGGTAGCAGCGCCTGTCTCTTTAATTCTTCCTTACAAAAAATGCCCAGTCTGCTCTGATTGGTCAGTGTGTTTCCTGGAATCTCCGGAGCGCTCTAACCGCGCTCTAACAACGTTAAACATTTAACAACAGATGACAGCCCAGATGACATTGTTTACTACCGTAAGCCATGTAGCTACTAGTTAGCAGTGGACACTTACAGAATTTAGCAGCCCTTTCTACTGTCAAAAATCACAGAAACAGGCTTTTAAACCAAATACTACATTACCGGAAATGTGTGTGTGTGGGGGGGATTTAACCACACTAGCAGCCAGGATGACACATTTTACTTATGTTAGCATGTAGCTACAATGTTAACACAACCGCAGTAGATAAAAAAAAAAAAAAAACACTCCAGTTAGCTCAGTGCTCTGGTTTTAACCACTGACTGAACTGATAGTTGTGGATGACATATTATTATAGTAACTGTTAGATTGTAAGGATCATAAATCTCATGGTTTGTTATGAAACATGTATTAAAATGTATTTGTTTGTTTGTAATGTTTGCCTCTGCACCACATTGTGTTTAACTGTGCCTTGTGTGTGTGTGTGTGTGTGTGTGTGTGTGTGTACTTCTCTCTTAAGCGTGCTGATCTCTTCATTCCTGCTCTTGAGATCTTGCTTTGCCTGTTTCAGCTCGTCATTAGTGTTCTTCCACTTTGTGTTAACACCTTGTTCTCTGTCCTTCAGCCAACAGACAGACAGCATCAATAAATAATAGAACAACAACAGTCAAATCCAACAGCTTCAATTTAATTTAACAATCTTAATATACAGTATGTTTTTACTCTGTGTGGTTTATGTTCAACATTTAAATACGCTCAAGATAAAATGAAGCAGAAATTGAAACAAATTTAAACAAAAAAAATTCACAAATAAATGGAAATAATATCCATTATAGATTAACCTTTTTTATCTCCAGCTCCTTTTGCAGCTGCTCCTGCTGGTTCTCACTCCTTTGCTTCTCCTCTTCATCCAGCATCTGGGTCAGGATCTGGACAGCTTCCTCCCTCTTCTGCTGCTCTTCCTCACGTGTCCGCTTTTTAAAAATCTTCAACCCAAACTGAGACGGGGAAGAGAGATATGAAGAGCAGCACAATAACATCCATGTTATATTCTACAGGATCATATTCTAAATCTAATGACATGCTGAGGTCAGAAACTCATCTAAGAGAAAATCATAGTTCTCTTGTTTGACCACTAAGAATAACACAGTCGGGGCGTCCTCTAGCTCACCCAGTAAGAGCGTTCGCCCCATGTCGGCTGAGTCCTGCAGCAGCGCGAGTTCAAATCTGACCTGCTGCCCTTTGCACCCACCCCCCGCCTCCCTCTTCCCCTTTCATGTCTATCTACTGTCTCTACACAATAAAGGAAAAAGCCCCCAAAAAATAATCTTAAAAGAAAAAGAGTAGTACAGTCCATTTATTCTCATTCACAATACCAGGATTACTTACCAGAGACAGGCCAGCTTTTTCCTCCAACTGGTACGAAGGAGAAAGAGGTAAAGAGAGACATGTTCTTTTATTAAAGCATGTCAGTAAATATACAACACAAAGACATCCAACTAAAGGTTAAACCCTCTCTAGTCAGGTCATTATACATTTCTCTAAACAGTAATGTCTTGAGAAACTTCTGTCTTGAGAAACATGGATGAGTAGGATGTTCAAAGTAAAGTAAATATAGAGAGATTAATTTTAATAGGCTAACCTCATTGATTTTGGCCTGCATGTCATCCTTCATCTTTTGAATGTCTGCCATCAGATCCTCATGTTTCTGCTTTTCATCGTTGAGCTGCTGCTGGACTTCAGCTAGTTTACTTTCAAACTTGGAGGAGAGAGAAGATAAAGGGGAATACAATGACACGTTTGTTTATCAAAGTTATTCTACAAATAAAGGAAGCAGTTACAAGCTGCTGTAAATTGATTAACAGGAATATAAAAATTTATTTAAAAAATTTATTTTAAAGTGTTTTTGTGTTTGGTTTTGATGTGTAAATTTACATAAATCAATTTGATCTGATTCTGGACTTGGTCAAATCCCTGTGGATCTGGTCTTGGAATAATTTTTGAAAGTGACCTGCACACACTACTGTAAATTTGAATGTGTCTGTCTACAGGATGTATGGCATAAAGAGTGTGACTTTAAACTGAAATCAGTGTATTTTATTAGTAAAGTGAAGATGAACCTCCTTCTTATTGGTCTCCAGCTCCTCTTTCAGAGTCTGAACTTCTCTCTCAGCTTTCTCAAGACAGAGATGGACAGAGATGTACATGATTTTATGAGGGCAACTTATGTCTGATTTTCGCATCATTTGAACTTCAGTGGATTTGAGAAATGTAAGCTTTTAATGTAACATTAACAACAAATAATTTGGAAGGTGACTTTTGAGTTTCAGTTCAATAAATACTTTATATGTCTGCAGTGGTTGGTACTAGATTCAGCAAATTAAACCTCCCACATTTGTATCCCCTTCCATTATAAGACTTAGGAACAACATGGTTTGTCACTGTCAAAAATATAATGTATTTTTGGTTAATCTCTCTCTCTCTTCTCGTATGACTTTTCTAGGTTTGATCTTGTTTACTGTGGATGACATAAAGAATGTTACTTTAAACTGAATTCAATGTATTAATGTAAAGACAAACCTCCTTCTTCTTGGTCTCCAGCTCCTTTTTCAGAGTCTGAACTGCTCTCTCAGCTTCCTCCCTCCTCTGCTGCTCCTGGAGAGGGATGAAGAGTGTGACATGTGGGTCATCATTTTATTAGGGCAGGTTAGTAAAGATACCACACAATGGCACATGTAAAAATTAATAATAACTCAAGTCTTGTTTTTGCAGCATTTGAACGTAACTGCAATTGAGTAGATTCACACTTTAATTTAATATAAGTAACTATGAGAAGTATTTGGAAGGTGAACTTTCTGTTTCAGTTTGATAAATACTCTATACGTCTGCAGTGGTTCATAATGGTTTCAGCAAATCAAACCTCTCACAGTTTTAACCCCCTCTATTTCAAGACTTATGGACGACAAAAGTTAGTCACTGTCAAAATAAAAATTTGAGAATTTCAAATTCTTCTGTTGACCACATCTTTCTTATCAGATGTTGTCCCTGTATTTAAGGCTAATCTCTCTCTTCTGTTATTCTAATCTCCTCTGATATTTGCTCTCATCCTCATTTGACAGTCTGTCTGAACTGGGCCTCTTCTGTCTCATTTCTCTTGAACCTCTGAACGTCCCAACATTGGTTAAAGTAAGCTAGTTAAATTTAGCTGTTTTAGCTGCTTTTGTACACTTCTTACTTCCTTTGGAAACAGAGATCCTGTTTCTTGATGCAAACATTTTCTATTCTTCTAGCTCAGATCAAACTTTAGTTTACCTAGTTTAGTTTTTTTCTCTTCCTGAAAGTCCTTCCTGTTTCTTTACTTACAAGTTTGATCTTCTTTCTCTTTTTTCCTGTCAAAGACTTGGTTTCTTCTGCAGTGACAGACGGATCATTAGTTCGGTTTTCTTCTTTATCAGGTTCATCCCTGTGGCTCATTTTCGTGTCTGTGTAAAAAAAGGCAGTAGTGTTAAAATACATTTATTTTATTTTTTGGAAATCACAGCATATGAGATTTTTGAGTCTAAAATGAGGAATAAAACACCCAAATTTGACTGATTGTCAGAAAAAAGTAGACAAATCACCTCATGTTTAGTAACTACATTACCTTTAAAACACTGACATTTCAGTCAAATAATATTAGACAAGATCATTATTTCCCCTCGTTTGTGACTTACTGATTTTGTTTTGTCTCCATTTCCACACAGAAAAGAGAAGTAACAGAATGAACAGGATGATGCAAACAGCCAAACTAACAGCCAAACCAGTGTTGATGGGAACAGAAGAACTAGACTGGACCTCAAAGAAATCATCTGAAATCATAAAAAACACAATAACCATCACATCCTCATACCTAAACAACATTAAAGGTCAATTTCCAAAGACTCGCAAAACGGCATGTACGACCGTTCTATTTACTGCCGCATAGTGGCAGTTTGATCATGTAACTGCAGTCATGTGACTGTTCTATTTTAACATAACGGCCACAGTTTTAAACACATTATTAATTAAATTAAACTAGTTTAGGCAGCAAATTCAGTTAGAGTTTGATAAACATCAGTGATTGGAGTAAAATACACCACGTAAAACTACTACAATGAGTCCGTATTGTGACGTGTAGCATCACAGACTTAGGTCCCTAAAACTCGGTTAATTTTAAAAGACGGTTGACTTTTAGTTTTACATAGGACACGAACTCCTGATTAAAGGTCCTGTGTTTGTTGACCCATCTCTATGCAGAATTTGGCCCTCTTATACTTTGTCACCTCACTCTTGTTTGCTCTAATGATAGCCATGAGAGTTGGCCACATAACAAGAAATGTAATTCTCGGTCGTTATTAGCTGCTGGAAAAACATGATATTTATTTTAAACTGGACCATAGCTAATCATGTTTACCTGGAACATGGATTTCTGTCTCTCTGGTCTGGTTAGTGTTCTTCTGCTGGACTCTACAGGTGAAGCTGTTGCTGTGTCTCTTCTCCACAGTCACTCTGCTGCTGACAGTATAGAGATCATCAGGACCTCTGACTGTCTCTGAAGGTCCAGCAGGGAGGAGGTTTCCCTCACCGTCCAGCCACAACACCTCAGGCTCTGGATACCAGTCTTTAGACTCACATTGTAGCACTACTCCTCCTTTGTCTCTGTCAATCCCTGCTAAACTGATGGTTGGTGAGGAGACAGCACCTGATAATCAACAATAGGAAAAACAAATGGCAGTGCTGTACGACTATCTAATGACACAAGTGTTGAATTCTAAACTTTCCATGGCCCGAATTTATTCCTATAATGCCTCCTAAAACCTTTTTTAAAGAGGTAAACTCAATAATTTCTTCATTCATTTGGTCAAATAAAGCATCTAGATTGAAAAGGAAACTTTTGTATCACTCAAGAGCAGAAGGGGGTCTAAATCTCCCTAACTTAGAGTTGTATCACGTAGCAGGCCAGTCATTTTATATTGATCGTATAATAAAACAAACGAAGATAGAAAATAATCAATTACAGTGCAACAGTTTACTGTTGGCACTTTTTTCTAAGGGCAACATCAAATCAACAAGTGTTGTTATCAATAGTAAATTAAAGGCCTGGAATAAAAAAAATTCTTCATCAAGAAATAGGGCTTCCCAGGCATATATCTATTTGGAGCAATCCCTCAATAAATATACAGAGCACGCAGCTTTACTGGGAAACATGGATAAAAGGTGGAATAAAGCAGTTGTCAGATGTCATAAACCATGACATTGTTGCACCATTTGGTGATTTGAAAAGTAAATATAATCTAAAAGATACAGAATTATTTAGGTATATGCAACTGAAAAACTGGATTGTCTGTAATTTTGACTTGGAAAAGAATATCAGCCCTGAAATGTCAAATATTTTCAGCCTAATTAACAAAAAAAGGAGACTGATCGGCTCTATGTACAATTTACTGATAAGCATGGAAAATAGTGATATATTATTACAAAGTATATACAATAAATGGACAGAAGACCTAGGAGTGAAAATGGAAAGAAAGTTTGTCACTAACATACAAATTAACTACTAACGAAAATCTGCGTCTAATACAGTTTAAGATAATGACAAGAACATATTCCACTATAGATAAAATAAACAAGTTTGATAATACATCATCAGATATATGTCTAAAATGTAATCTACTTGGTGACTACCTTATGCATGCCTTTTGGTACTGCAAAGGAATAAAGAACACTTGGGAGGGTATAGAGACTTGGTTATCTAAGTATACTAATAGAGAAATGATATTCTCTCCAAAAATATGTATTTTTCAAGATATAGAGGGAATAAGATATCCAACTAGTTGGCAGATCTTTAAAAAATGAATCTTGCAAAACTGGAAAAATAAGGAAGCACCATCAATAGAGAATTGGAAGGCCCTAATTAAGTATTATCTGTGTATTTCAAAGGTCAATGTCAGAGGACAAAAATAAAAATAAACAATTTGTTAGCCAGTGGAGCCAAATTTATGATTCATTAGAACCCCGTTAATTTATTTTACGTGTGTGTGTGTGTGTGGGGGGGTGGTGTATGGGTGATCGGGGTGGGGGTGGGTCGATAAAATCAATAAGGATTGAGGAAAGTATACTATATAAAAAATAGAGATGAAATTTTGACGAAACTGTTTTTGATGAAATTTTGAAATCTGTTTTTATTGACTTATTTTCCTTTTTGTTATTTTTTATTTTGTTGTTTCGCTTTGTTTGAAGTATTTCCTGGAACCAGATTATGGTGACCCACAGAAATGGTGTTAGTCCTACTAAAATCTTTTACTGTCTCACTCCCAGTGTGTCAAAAACCAACGCTTGGTCAGGAGCCTTTGGCGTTAGATACTGATGCAAAAACTCTCCTTTAGCGTCTCAGTCAGACACAGGGGGCTTTCAATTAATTCCAATATTATATATAAATATATATATATATATTACCTGCTACCGTTGTCACAGCGCCATGGTCGAGCACCTTCTCTGCCCGGTGAGTCCCATATAGATGCTAAAGGGGGCCTTTTGCGTTGGTATCTGACACTGAGAGCCACTGACCAATCGTCAGTATTTAAAAACTTCAGAATGAGAATGTGTTGTTACTGGAAGTGTGAAAATTGAGTGAAACATGCACTTACCAACATCTAGTTGAACAAAAGACTGCCTGTCCAGTGCTGGAATAAAACATCTGTATGTTCCCCGATCAGCGAGTTTCAGTTTGGACAGTTTCAGTGAAATGTTTCCGAACATCAGCTCATCGATGAACAGCGATGTTCTTCCTTCGAAGGATTTGTGTTTTTTACTCACAAGTTCTTTCCCAGAACGCCACACATGGACAAATCTGGGGTTCAGGTCAGGCCTCGTCCACTCCACTGTCAAGTCAGTAGCATCTTCCACAGGCTCCAGTTGATATGGTAAGATGATGTCATTACCAAGTGTTGCTACTATTGATGAGCCAATCAGCTGAGATTGACCTGTAAAGGAAAGGAAGTACATCTAACTATAAAGGAATGAATCTGTGTATATCTGTCTTTTTGTCCTCCGCATATCTTGAGAAATATTGGGCAAAAGGCCAACCAGATCACATTATCGTCATGTCCTGAGAGACCTGAACTTCCAATGTCATCTGAAAGTGCTTACATGAACAGGCTCCTCAGGCTCTCTGTCACATGGTGCAACCATTACAGGCAACCCAGACTCACGGCAGTTCGTGAAATCGTCATGTTATTTAATCTATGGATTTGTGTACGCGGACACGTTTTTCTCGTGGTGGCCAGCACAAAAATGTAAACTAATGTATTGCAATGGGAAGCATATTTCGTGATCACAGCACCACTACGGTAGCGAGTAGTATGAAATGCCAAAAATCCACGTAGAAGGTTGGTCTGGATGGTGGATGGGTCAAACAACACAGGCCTTTCACCCCGGCGACCAGGGATTGTGACCCGCGTGTGGCGTTTTGTTTCCTCGTTGTTGTGTTCCTAATCACAACCGTGACGTTATTGTCGCGCGTCCTGTGCGGCTGTCTCCCGGCGTATTAGGTGTCCTTTCCCCTTTGTTGTTTTCCTAAACCCAATCTCCGCCGTCCCGTTGTTGTTGTCGCGTGTCCCCCGGAGACCGTAGATTGTGTCCTGGGATGTGACATTTGCTTCCCCCGTTCATCTTTTTCTAAACCCAACCTCCGTATAGATGGTTCCCATTTCGTGTTGGCCACCACAAAAAAGTACACGAATCAATAGATTCAAAATAACTTTAACGAACTGCCATGAGACCTTGTTGTTACAGGCCGATGGATTGTCCACTGGAAACACAATTGCAGGGAACTGTAAAATATAATTTAGAAAAACCACCTTTGACCAAACATCCAGATGGATTTGTCTTGTATGTTTATGTGCTTTATTTAGTTCAATATGGCAATTTTAAATGTTTGTTTTCATGACTGTTTAAATGCCCTTCTTAGTAGTAACCCTTTTTAATTGTCTTCAAACCAATACATTATTGTGAATCTTTCTTGTTAGAATCTAAGCCTTTGTTGATAGTAGACGGTAGACATAGATGGGAAGAATAAAAACTCTGGTGGTCATCAAATAGTAGTGACTTATTGGTGACCTAATAGTGACCTATGAAGATTGTAATTGTGTATAAGTTACCTCTACAGAAGTATGTTAGGAGAAGAGTGAAAACACGGAGTGTTCTGAGATGAGGTTTAAGGCACTTTCCGTCTGTGTGGAAAAGCATCATGGAGCTCTGAAAATAGGTAGAAACCAATGATAACAGTGTTAATTTCCAGGGACAAATTACTTTGCAATAATTATTTTTAAGTAAAATGTTTGCCATAAATGAAGTAATAAATAAAAAAAAGTCAATCTGATTTATAAACTGAACATCACAGGATTGAAAACAAAATCTTTATCGCCATTTTCTGCACTCTACAGTAAGTTACACACAGGGCCGGCGATTGCTATAGGCGAACTAGGCGATTGCCTAGGGCGTCAAATGTGTTGGGGTGCTGTGTCGCCCTTAGGTCTACTTCCCATTAATAATAGAATTAGAACGACAAGCGAAATAAAACATGTTTATTTAACATGATCATCCTAGGGCGCCCCCTCAGACACACATTTACTTGTCAACCTGATTATTAGATTGAATTGATGATTATTGTTGATCATTTCATAATTGGGGGAAGTTCCTGGGACGTGACATTTCCAGTCTATGGGTCAGACTCAAACACACGGAGCTCTGAAGCAGACCAGTGCGTCGCTTAGTGTCCACTCTCGCTGTAAAAATAGAGACGAGCAGCGGCACAGACCACGGAGCTGCTGCAGCGCGCCTTCCCTGGTCTGGGCAGCTTCAGGTTTATAATGGACGTTCACTGCTGTGGGCATGCTGCGGCAGATGTGTCACGTTCATGCTCCGTGTATTTCTGCCATAGTTTCGGTTCTCCACCTCCGATGTAGAGCAGCGTACAGCCACTTCCATAAACTTTGTCTCATTCAGAGACGGGAGACCGAGACGGGGCTGTGTGTCTGTCAGAAGGTCTGAGATCTACCGCATCAGCAGAGCAATCACGTAATGCACAGCAGACTATGGTGCAGGTAGATTATTTTCTGAAATATTGTGACTTTATTCTTGTAATAGCCTATTATCACTTTATTTTTCTCAAAATATCACAACTCCTCCATAATTCAAAAGAGCACATGGAAGCTGGAAACTAAAATGAACATATATTGCTACTATATCGCTGACACTCTATAGCGCTGTGGAGATCTGGCAATGCAAGACCGGTGGGGGGGGGGGGGCAAAACTCAATCTCAACTAGGGCAACCAAAGGGCTAGAGCTGGCCCTGGTTACACATCATCTGTTTACAAATCTTCTGATGCTGACCAGTTCTATGCATTACTATTTATATTCTTTCTTAAGTTTCATCCTCACACATACTACATCTGTTAGAACACCTTTGCTTTTCCATCATTCTATAAATATTTCCACTGATATTTTACTTTCACTCCTGTCCATCGTTCTGTAAAAATCCCATTATATTTTCACTTTAGTAGCTCAAGACTTCAAAGCATTCCATAGTGAATGTGTGTTTTGAAACTTGAAGATCATATGACATTTTAGTGATGTTATAACTCTTTCCAGTACATTAATCACAATAAATACCCTCTGTCTCAGTTAGATGTTAAAAACAACAGGTGTCCAGTTAATATGCTCACATTTTAAATAAAATTTAAGGCGTTTTTGCATCTGCATGCATTTCCCTCTGACACAAAGATATGAAATAGACTTTGTATCTGCTATTTTCTGTTCTAATCTTAAGTTGTGGTTGAGAAAGACAACAAATCCGAATGCAGACCCACTTGTTTTAATGTATTTTATATTAAATGTTAGACAAAGACCACATACCTGTTGAATGTCCCGTGTCTCACTCACATGATCTGACTACGTGGCCAAAGTCTTTAAATGATTGACAGGCTCCAGACCTTTACTAAGACTGTTTTAACTGCTCCATGCTTTGTTTACTTTGCAAATAAAGTAAGAGCTTCATTCATGTTGCACCATATAGTGCTTTCAGTGTGCTTATATTTATTGCTGTTGCAATGATTCATCACAACAAACTCACCATTAAAAAACAATTAGTATGCAGACCGTCTTGTTAGTGGTACACAAATGTAGACCTAAGTTTAAGTTGAGTTAAAATGTACATAAATCATTTTTATTTTTTCACTCTGAGTGTCTTTGTTTATGAACATGGTTATACAATCACATCTATTGCAATAAAATCTATAAAAATGTTACCTTGTGTCTGGTTTAATGTATAGTCATTTGTTTGGTAGATGCTTTTGCAATAGTTTTCTCTGTTTCTCTTTTTTTCCGATGTTAAACTCTGATCTCAGGCTATGGTAACTGTGAGTTGCCCATTATTTATGACATTTAGTAGTTAGACCAATGGGCATTGCAACTAAAGCATCACACTGGTTGGTATGCATGGGTGCGCTGCTTGTGATGCTGCACCGGTTACTCATGGTTACCCCCGGCCAACAGGAAACCAGCAGCAGGAGCTTTAGTTTGGTGTGGTGGGTTTATCCGTCCTTCCTGAAAAATGCTGAGTTTTTTTGTGATTGTTGCGGGCAAAAATCCTTAATTATGCAGCACGTTTTCTTAAAAAAATGCAATGGAATATGTGGGATATTTATGCAATTTTATGCGCTGAAATTGCAGGAACTTGCAAAAACTGCGGCTTGATGAAAAAGAGAAAAAAAAGTGATTCCCCCAACACCCTGCTTTTTGATGATGTTCACGTCGCATAATTACATCCCTTCATAACGTTCCCATGGCAACAGGGGAAAATGGCTGCTCTCAACTTTTTGCTAAGATATATGTGACTTTTTTGCAACAAAAATGTGGGGATTATGAAATCATGCAAGCCCTGCATATTTATGCGCCGAAAGTGCGGCGTATTTGAAAAAATGCGGCCACCGCATAAATATGCGAACTTTGGCTGATTATGCATTGAATTATGTGATCGCATAATCTCTGAAGGGACTGGTTTATTACATTATTGAGTGTAAGCAGTTGTGAATATAGTAGATGATAGATGTTTGAACAGGTTACTTTTCCTTTGGTACTCACATTAAAATTTAGATCATCAGCCAGATGAAAGAAAACATCTTTAGCTTCAATCACCACCTCAGAAGGCTGACCCAATGGTGAAAGCTGATCATCATGTTGAGAGGGAATACCAAAATGTGTCCTTGTAAAAAAAAAAAAAAAAAAAAAACATACCTTGTGTCTGGTTTAAAGTATAGTCATTTGTTTGGATTTTGCAAGTAATTTGTATTTGGTAGATGCTTTTGCAATTGTTTTCTCTGTTTTTAGATGGAGCTTCTTCATATTGCTCCAAACAGACTTCAGTTCTTTGAATATGACTCCGTCTCTAAAGAATAAAGAGGTGAATCTTTTATTGGTATTCAACCTCTTGAGGCTGATTCAGGGGGCTGTGGCTTAGCCAGCAGGCAGACAGTGGTGAATCCGAACTGTCTCTTACGAATCCAAGCATGGGGGCAGGACAGACCGGTGAGGAGCAGGCAGCAGAGCAGACAACAGCAGGGAGCACAGCAGGTCTTGAGTTGGGGTCTGGGCAGAGAAGAAGATAATTAATAGCAGCATTAATAGCAGCACTAGAAAAAACACAGGTCAAGATCTAACTAGGACGAGCTCAAGCCCTCTTTACACGAAGGGAAGACACAGATATTTTCCTGTGGTTTGGCCTCTTATTTGCATGAAAACCTCGTTTTTATCACAGAAAACGATTATTTCTAAAAACTCCGGCCAAAGTGGAGATTTTGGAAATCTTCGTTTGCACGTTTGCATGTAAACTGAGACAAACGGAGGTTTAGGCAGCCGAGAGAGAGAAAGAGGACGTGATTGGTTGCTGTTGTTGCTATTGTCGGGATACTGATTGGCTAACGTGGGCTTGAGCTCCTCATTTCACCGCCACCTACAGGTCTGGCATGCTCTTGACTGCATTGACGGCATATATATACACACGGATACATATAAACGAAAACTTTTCTGAAAACAGAGAGGTTGAAATGTCCGTTTATGAAAATAGCCGGCCACGTGTAAACGTAGCATAAGAGTACACAGAGCCAAGTTACCACACTGATGGATGAAATAATGTGGGCGATGATGGTGAGATCAACCTGGGTTTTTGTATTGATGAGGTGAGTAGTGGATTGGCAGCAGCTGTGCTGGCAGAGTGGCAGAGCTGATCGAGCGGCCACGCCTCTTGACCTACTTACACAGACAGAGAGATAGACAGAAACACAAGGGAAAGGGGAAGACACACACTGCTGCCCCATAGCCTGTATAGCTACAAACAATTTAAAGTAATCAACAAATAATTGTATCATTTTTTTTAAATCTGAAGAAGCACTGTATTGAGTGTTGTTGTTGTAACAGATGAAAAATGTGTGCTTCCAGTATAAATCCACTCAGGGTAAACTGAGCCAAACTGTCTGCATATAAAAAGAGTTTTTATCACATCATCCTGCTGAACACAAATTAGAATTAATTAGGAGCTGGTGACCAAAAACATTGAGGTTCATCTTTTTAAAGGTATGGTGGAGGATTTTCTTTTTCCGGGTGGATCATCAAAAATAATTGGTCCTCCTAGTTGTCAATCAGTCTGGTGATATGTTTACGTAAGGCCGTCGTACGTGCTCGTCCCTAGGTAGTTTTCGCTTTCTGCGCATGAGCACTTTCAGGTGTATATGTGTGGTGAGCTACGGTTTCAGCCGTTCATGGAAGCTCGCTGTTCTCAAGACAAGTGTTTTTGGGAGACCATTTCACACGCTGGCTTGCGCTAAAAGCACAGGTTGGGCTTCCCACTGATGCCTCAGTCGCGAAGTTTCTACTCGACAGGTAAAGTTTGGCATGCTATTTGGAGAAATCCATTTAAAATCACTGCTACTAAAAGTTGATGTAGCTAAGCTATGATTAGCGATGCTAGCCCTGGCACAAGTCACGCACCGCGCACACACGGTAAACATCTCAATTTGTGAAAAAGTGCAAATCTTCTTTTGGAAAGTAGGCTTGTATGAGCCATGCCGACAGCAACTTGTAAACAGTGCACTCTCGTGCACACGTTTAATAGGCATTCCCTCTCGGGAGCAGGCTGAGTGTTGCGCATGTGCATTTTTTCAAAAAGTACAGAGGGCGGTTCTTTTCTAAAATTCGGGAAAATCCTCCACAATACCTTTAACCAAATCAGATTTATCTTCATCATATGCCACTGAAAGTGGACTCAAAGAAGTGCAAAAAGAAGTCTGACTTTGTATGTTTTCACCCCTCGTCTCAATCTGCCTGCTGTCTGTCTGAACACACCTTACTGACAGAGAAACATTTGGAAGAAGAACAAAGAGGTTCATCTTTTATTGATATTGATTTTACCACCTATTTGTTTGTTCCTAGTTAGCGTATTCAAATATGTATGTAACAACATAAACCTCACAAAGAGTCTTAAGTATTTGAAGTTGGGTTTTGTTGATTCTTACTAACTTTCTTATCAAAATTGTATTATCTATAGAATTCTGTGACATGGATTACTCTAGTTTTTAAGTTTATGTTGTATGATTTTCCATAGAGCAGACATCTCTTCAAGACTCACTAAAAGTACAAATCACAACTCACGTAACTCGCATTACAGTTACCATCTGCAGAGTAAAACACAACAACACAACAATCTGGAGAACAACCAACAGGAAGCAGCAGAAGACCAACGAAGAGCTAAAGTGATCATGTACTCCACCAATAGACCATATATTATATAGAAGTACCATAGACATCGGGAGCCGGTCAAAAACATTTTCGTTTTTTTTATCGTCCCGTAGAGATAGGGGGAGATCACCTGATTCGTGTGACTTCTTAAAACACACCTGAGGAATAAAGAAGCGTTTCCTGGGTGAAAGTATTTTGTTTTGGTCGCAAAGTGAACTCTGCTCTCCACTTTGAAAGCGTTGTGTTCTCTGTTGACACTACATTGTGCTTTTTAATTCCGAGATTATTTTCCATTGAATATTGAAGTTGATAAATATGTGTTTTGGCATGGCCGGCTGAGTGGCGCTATATTCATGGTATTGAAAGGGGGATTACATTTTTGTAAGTTTTTTGTTGTTGTACATTAACAAAAAACATCCCCCCCCCCCCCTCTACTTTTTGCAAATTGCACCCTGACGACATGTATGACAGTACATTTGGATATTCCGAATTCAAATAAAGACCTGCTGTTTACCCCAGAATCCATTTCTCTTGTTTTCAGATGAAGAAATCACAATCAAAAATGTATAAACACAATCAATTTTAATGTAACAGTATTTTGTAACTCTCTCTTCTATCATCCTCCCTCAATTTCACTCCTGCTAAACCAACAACTGGGAGAACTAAACAAAAGACTAAACAAAAAGGCAGGTGATGCAGTAAAAAAGCAGATGGTTTAACAAGAGCAAATGTGAAACTCTACAATATAAAAAAAGATAATTTTGTATTTACGAAGTGATATTTGTACATTCTCTTACTTTTTTTAAATGAGTTGTGCTGACAAATCTTTCAAACATTTGTATTTACATTTTCAACCTATTCCCTCCATTATTCTGTAATAGAGAGAAAGAGAAAGAGAGAATGAGAAATACATTTTACATTTTTGTCGATATTTCCTTTCGGAAAAAAATACTTTCCAGGTTGTTCTTTAATTGGTCCTGTGAGATACATCTTGATATGAATATATAATATAATTTTGGATTTACAGAGTGATATTGGTACATTCTTTTATTCTATCTCCTGAAATTAACAATTAAGATGATTATTTGTATTTTATAAGATTATTTTTTGGGGCTTTTCCCTTTATTCGATAGTGATAGTGGATAGACAGGAAAGGGGGAGAGAAAGAGAACCCGGGACGCTGCAAAGCACGCTCTTACTTGGTGAGCTAGCTAGCCGCCCCTTGTATTTTTATTTCTATATTTTTTAAATAGTAAGCAAAACAGTAAAAGACGGAAGCTGGCGGTTGTTAATATTAATCACTGTTCTAAATTGTTTTGTCAATTAAAGTTCATCATACATTCCACTAAATGATTTCATTATTACTTATTCCTTTATGTTAAAGGAAGATTAAATTCATAAAAAAAGTATTCAAGTAAAAGTTTCCACCACTTCACACAAAAACAAAATAGGGTGGCAGAATTAGTTTCTGCTTTCTGCTCTTGTTAATGACCCGTGGCCCGTGGTTTGAGCTACTCTATGACCCTGTTAATGTGTTGTTTCTACAGAGGCTCCTGAACGCCTCTTCTACAGACATACATGTTCTCATGTGGTTTGTGTCTGAGAGGCTCAAATTATCAGCAGCATCTGTACAGTCTAAAATAAAACACAGACCAACACATACTGAGAAAACAGACAGCTCGCCTTTTAAAAATACTCTACTACTACATCAGAACCTCTGTGGTTTCTAATCTGTTTTCTGTCTGAGAAAGTCTAACAGTATTGACACAAAGAAACAAAGGTCAAAGTAAACATGCAAATTAAATGTATCAAAATCTTGGTGTTTGTTTTTTAAATGGCATCTTCTTCGACCTGCCAGCTTTCTCCAACCCAAAGCATGATGGGATGTTCACTGCTCCATTACATTGACGTCCAAACTACCGTTTACATTTACACATGAGTATCAGGTATTTGTGTTTGACTCTGAGTTTCCCAGAGTGCAGCAGTCCCACCAGCAGCAGCAGAGCCACCATCACTATGGTGAACACAGTCCTTAAGATGAGGACATAACTGAAGTGATCAGGGAAGGGACAGGTCTCTCTGTGAGGTGCTGCAACCACAAGAGAACATGATAATCGTCACACTGCAGGCATGGTTATTTAACTATTTTAGTTTTAAAATCTGTGTTAAATGTTGTCATAAGTGTATGAGTTCTTGAATTATGGCCCAACACTTGTTTTGTGAGGTCACAGTGGCCTTGAACTTTGACCTTTGACTACCAAATTGGATCAGGGCAACGTTCAGCCCCAACAAAACGTAGCAACACGTTTAAAAAAAAAACTGAAATGGGAAGTGCTCTGCCTTTTTATTACTACGGGTTTACAGACACGTCCCTGCTGATTGGGTATCACCTGGGACACAGCCAATAAACAAGAGACACACCCACCAAACAACAGAAAACATCTCTCAAAGCCGTTTAACCAGGAAACCGTAGCAGGGTCTTAAAAATAGAACAATTGATAGCCCTGCAGATAATTGATCTAATGCAAAGTTATGTACTCTAACTTTAAACATGAATATCTCACCTCCGACAGCCAGCCAGCTCTCTGGTGATTCTCCAGCTCCAGAGATGCTGCACTTGTAGAGTCCTTCATCAGACTTGGAAACATTCTTAATGGTCATCTCTTCTCCAGAACTGCTCTTCATGAGGCGGCCATCTTTATAGAAATCAGCTGGAAGGTTGGTGGACGAGGTCTTGTTTCTGCAGCGCAGAGTCACGGTTTCTCCCTCCATCAGAGGAAGGACAGGACTCTCCAGGATCACTGAACCAGCTGAACAACCAAGGTTTTGTGAAGAACAAAAATGGTTAGCTCACTTTGTGGGAGTCAGATGGGACAATTGATATCAGTTTAAGATCATGTTACAGATTCCAAGCGAATACTTATATACAGTAGAAATGTAAACACACCAGTGACAGAGATGTTGACCGTGTTGCTTCTCACTCCTTCAGTCTCACACCAGTATTCTCCACTGTCTGCTGGATAGAGTCTCTCAATGGTGCAGGTTGACCCTGTTGGCATCTTTATATCACATTCTGGAACAAATTCCTCAGTGTTCCTGATCCCTCTTAATTTAGTTGAGCCATCAGACCCCCCACAGTCAAAAGAAACAGAGTCAAATTGAGAGAGCTGCAGTCTGTTTGGAGTGATACAAAGAAAAGCTGCATCTGAAACCAAGAAACATTTTGTTATGTCCAAAAAGAAACGTTCAGAACAAAAAAATATGTCATATAACATTAATCAAAATCATTGTGTCTTTACCTTGTGACATATTAAATTGTTTTGCAAGATACATTCTGGTATTTACTCGCCATATGCACATTATTATTTTAAACTGAACCTTTCACAAAACACATTATTAAACCAAACTGCAGGATTTTTTTTTACATCTTAGAGAATCTTTAGGGTTTTCTTTGTCACTCACCAATTTTCTGAGTATAACTGTTCAGCAGAGTGAATTCAAGCATCACTGGATAAACAAAGGAGTAAAGTTAATTATCAGACAATGGTTTGATACATAGGATGGCAACTGTGGAATCAAAGAAGAAAACATGAGTCAGTACTCACACAGTCTGAAGCAGAGAGCTGTAACCTCCATGCTATCTTCCTGCTGACTGAGTATCAGACTGAAATACAACTCAAGTTTGTAGATGACAACTTCCTCTTCATGTGTAGTTTATTTTTGAACCATGCTTTCCTGACCACACATCGCTGGTCATCCGTGTGACATCATCATCATCATCATCTCTCTCTCCTTCACTCGCTGTCTGTCAGCTGCTCGCATTGTTCCCCTTCTACTAAAATATTAGAAACACTAAAGCAGAATCAGAAAACCCAAGACTTTATAAATGTGGTGTTGCTCCATTATTTCAGAGACCAGAAGGGTCAGTGAGTTTCAGATATTCTGTCAATTAACAAGTGACTGTATCAATCGCGTGATATGTGTTTACAGTGTTTGGTGCATTTGACAAAGTGAAGTGTGAACACAAACCAATTTCACCCCTGAATTGCACCGCGTCCACAGAAATATAGGTGTGAAAGAGCCCTCAGACACAAACCAGATGAGAACATGTATATTCTCAGAAAAATCTATATAACCTTTGTCTTCCAGCTGGTTCTGTGATCCTAGAGAGTCCTGTCTTTCATGTGAAAGAAGGAAACAACGTGACTCTGAGCTGCAGAAAGAAGATGACTACTTTCAACCTCCCAGCCGATTTCTATAAAGATGGCCGCCTCATCAGGAGCAGGTCTACAGGAAACACAACCATCCACAGTGTTTCTAAGTCTGATTAAGGAGTCTACAGAAAGCCCTCATAGACGAGCTGTTATACTGTTCATACTGCCATGGTGTTAAAGCAGATATGTTCTCTTGTGTTTGCAGCACCTCACAGAGAGACCTGTCCCTCCTCGGATCACTTCATTTACGTCCTCCTCATCTTAAGGACTGTGTTCACCATATTGACGGTGGCTCTGCTGCTGCTGCTGGTGGGACTGCTGCATTCTGGGAATGTCAGAGTCACGCAAAAATAACTTACACTAAAGTGTAAAGGAAATTGGTAGTTTGAATGTTGTGAATCTAGCAGGGGAAAAATATGCACTTTAAAAAGAATTCATCAAGATTTTGCTATATTTAATATCTTTTTTTACTTTGACCTTTGTTTAAGTTGGGTGTTTAACTGTAAGATGTCAAACTTCTCTTCATGCACAGGCTAACTATTGCTAACTAAAATGCTAGTTAAATAATTAGTAATTAAACTTAAACGTACAATATGTAACTTTCTGCCGCTAGGGGTCTCTCAACCAAAACAATGGACGGTAAAACTGGATTTTTTATGACGTTGGGAAGTTGCGTGGAATTATGGGAGTTTTTAGTGTTAAACACCTTCGCTGCCGGTTAGAATGCATCAGTTCACGGACGAGTTTACCCATTCAAGTGTATTCACGCTACGTTTATTCATGTTATTGTAATAAAATAGCTGCAGTTTCCCCAACATAATTACGTTTTTCTTGATTAGATTTTTATTTGTAGCTGACCAGTTAGCTAGTGAGCCAGCAAGCTAACAGTAGCCAGCAGCTAAAACACAAAATATTTCACATATCAATGTCACCTTTTGGATTGTTTCAACACCGGGGCGGACGGGGTTTGTTGTAACGCTAGCTAGCTACTAAACGAGGCTGAGAGACGGGTGTGGGTGGGGATTGTCGGGGAAATCTCCGCGATAGCGAGCCAGGACGATCGATGCCGGTTGTGCAGCAGCATAACATCTCCCAGCTGACCGGAATTATCTCCCCTTCACTTCACCTTCACAAAATCTTAACTTTTCGTTTTGGTGCTTAACCCACCTTTTGTCGTGTTAATTTAGCTAACCGTAAAGACAGCTAAACGCGAAGGGGGGAGAAATTCGGCAGGGAGGAGATTTTCGGCACATACACCGGTAGCGCTACGGAGATGTAGCTAGCTAGCTACCGCTATGGATGGCCGCTGTTGTGACTCGGTGCTGGGTCTGATATAGTCTGTTTCCCGACGTTTAATTAAACTGCCGTTAGCATCGTAAGCACCAGGCACTGGAGATAAGTTCTGTCCGAGGGATGCTGTAATGAAAGTAGCTGGCTGATAGCTGACTGGGGGCTAACGGTAACTAGCTAGCTATATGTCCCGGGGCTGTTGTCAGCTGTCATCCTGACTGAGTCTCTCTGCGCCGGGGGAGTGAGGCAGACAGACCGGGTGTGCTACTTTGGCTAAATTAGCATTAGATTAATCGTCTATCTATACAGCTAACGTTAACGTTACTAGTGAAGTTATTCGTGGGTTAGCTCAGTCCTGTTAGCTGTGGTCGAAACAGTCATACTAAAAATAACTTTATTAGCGTGTTGAACGATGTTGTAACCTCATAATGTTACCCACAAAGCTTTAGCATCAACGTTAGCTAGCACATTGTAGTAACGTTAAGCTGGTATCGATATTGAACTTACAAAATAGATAAGGTCTCTGTTGTATTACTGTGATAAAAAGTGGGATGTAATTAATCACAAAATGATGCTGTATGGCAAAAAAAGCAGTATTGCGGTTACAAGTATTTTTTTTTCTGTGAAATTGTATGATTTACAATTACTCCTGAACGTATCATCTTGGTGCCAGTGTTCTGACGGAAGTTAGAGTAACTGGAGGGTGAAAGGTTATATGACGCCACTGACGGGCGACTAAAGGAAACGTGCCGTGTCTGAAAATAAAATAACAGATTTCTCTGGGTTTGACATTTGGTGGAAACATTTGGGATAGTGTAAGAATAAAAATATATAACATAGGTATGGTCATTTTTAGACATTTTAAAGCAGAAATGTTACATATTGTACCTTTAAACAGCTCATGTAAGTCGAAACTGCATGCGAGCTTCTCCTGTACTATACGGTAATTCCTCTACTTTGTGACACAATCATTAGCCTATTTTTATAACGTTGGAGCCATAACGTGGGGTACAAGGTAATGGAGCCTTTACATTGTCGTGTTTCTTTAGAAATAAACAATGGACAAATAGAGTCTTTAAACGCTTCAGATGTAAAGTTATTCGCTGTCCAGGTGACGTCAAAATAAATGGCAGTCAATGGAACGCTACCGTGAGGTGATCGCTTTGTAGCATCAAAATGGAGGTTTGAGTTCTGAAGCGAAGCTTACCCCCTTGGACACAAACCACATGACAACATGTATGTCTGTAGAAGAGGCGTTCAGGAGCCTCTATAGAAACAACACATTCACAGTTTGATATAGTATCATAAACATCTGCTGTTCCTGCTCCAAATCTTTGTTCAGTTATTCCCAACATAGCAGAACAAACTCAAAACTTGACAATTAAATGAAAAAACAACAACAATGTAATAGAATTGTGAATGGTTAACATGGGTATACTGTACTGCCCTACAAAGGCAAAGTGCAGTAACTACGCCAACACTGAAACTGAGAAAAATGGCTTCAAAGTTTTCATACAGGCCAGCCAAACATGTTGTAGGTACAATAATGTTGATACTTTTATGTAATACCTTTACAGGAAGGAAAATGTTATACATAAAAAAGACCATTGATATGACCTTTGACCCTAAAAATGTAGATACTGCACTCTGCCTTTGGTAACGCCTAGCAACTAAAACACTATTACAAAGGCAGAGTGCAGTATCTACAATTGAAATGTGTTAATCCAACTTTCTTTTTTTATTCCTTATACATTTTCATTTGTTTTAATTGGTTTTATGTTTTGTTTATGGATGTTTATAGGTTGAGTGTTGAAAGTGCTTGTTAGTAACCTTCATCCAGTGTATTCAAGAATAGTATTTTGTCGTAATGTCCCTGTTACATTAGTCTTAAATGATTAAATTGTCATTCTCATTATTTCCCCAAAACATCCTTATAATTTTACACACAATCAAAATGCTGGTTTTTGTTTTGTGTTTGATTTTATGTTAATTGAAAATTAATTCATTAAATACCAAGGTTACTTATAAACGGCACTTAAAAATTCATATACATTTAACAACATAACTCAAACAGAATAACAAGAGTGTGTGTGTTGTGTGTGTGTGTGTGTGTGTGTGTGTGTGTGTGTGTGTGTGTGTGTGTGTGTGTGTGTGTGTGTCAGCTAGACAACATTATAAAGCAGATGCGTTAGGCACAGTCACAGTATGCTGCCTTACTTTATATGAAAAATTGTGTTGTTGCGTGAGACGGTGTGCATATGTCCATTTCGCGGTGTCACAGTCAAATTTTTGCGAGATATTAAAAAAAGATGTTTTACTCTGACAACTGAAATACATATTGACATATTAAAAATATTATTTAGAACGTAGCCTATCTCCATATAAAAAATACTCATAAAATTAAATGAAACTAGTGTAACCGAGCCGTTTCTTATATTGTCTCACTGTTTGGGCTCTAAAATAAAGACACAAAGACGGCACGTCTCACTTAATTCAAATGCTGACAACGGTCAGAAAATACAACGCTTTTTCCACTTCCCTTTTCCGGCAAAATAAAAGCTCTATGTTTACAACTTCCTCTTAAGCTTCAACTGAGAGATTACCTAATAAAATACATTACAATAGCGTAAGTAATGAAGACAACAAGAAACAAAACAGTTATGACAGCGTTTCCACAGTGGATAGATGCTAACGTTACTGCCTTCAAGGGGAGCAGGTAAGCTAAAATGGTTTATATGCTAGCTGCCTCAGCAAGTGACGGCAATTTATTGATTTAGGTGTTATTTGCCAGGTTAGGTGTTCATATTTTACCATGTTCCTTACCACTGTCTGGATACTTGCATTTCAAAGCTAGAGACACTATAAGTTTTCCTCGGGATTGTGCCATGTTTCTCTGGGTTAATGATGTTGGCTTGTTGGTGGTCTGTATCACAGTGTCACCTCGCGCACGGCGTTCCTATATAACAGACTCTGTGATAAGGATGCTGTGTGCGAGGCGGACAGATTGGTAGATTTGAATGTGGCTACAGAGGCAGACCGCAGTATCTACCGAGTCAAAGTCGGGTAAACAAAGGCAGAACGCAGTAACTTCACTTACTGCGGTTTGCCTTGGTACTAGCTACCGAGTCAAAGTCGGGTAAACAAAGGCAGAACGCAGTAACTTCACTTACTGCGGTTTGCCTTGGTACTAGCTTGGATTTTGTAGTTACTGCAAATTTGAGATAGTGATTTCTCTGAAACGGGATACAGTTGAACCAGGAGTTTTTGTCACAAGACGTAGGAGATGTTACAAAGCCCATTTCCACTCTAAACTCAATTTTGACCAAATATGTAGTTACTGCGTTTTGGCTTTGTACGGCAGTGTAGCTGCCAGCATGCTGACTTTTAGCCGCACAGAGCTGCTAGCATGACTGTAGACCAGGGCCACCTTCAGCCCCGCGTTGAACACCCTGTTATATGCGCAAGCGCTTTGCCTTTTAATTCCGACGAGTTTACATACACGTCTCTGCTGATTAGGTATCACCTGTGACAAAGCCAATAAACGAGAGACACGAGATCATATATCTCAAAGCCCATTGCACACTATTTTACACCTTTCTGAACGAACATGTCGTTTAACCAAAAAACCGTAGGAAAACGGTGCACATGGTTTTGAGATTGAACGTGCCCCAGTGGTTCCTAACCTGGGGTCGACACCCCCCACAAGGGGTCATGAGATGATTAACAGATAAAAGAAGAGCAGAAAAAAATACCAGCCACACAAAGTTATGATTATCTTTTCAGATTTTCATCTATTTTGTTTTTCTGTGAAGTGCCCGGAAATTTTACTTGATTACAAATCTTTCATTAACATAAAATGAATAAAAATTCACTGAGATGAATGATCAGCTTTCATAAAAAAAAAAATTTAGAACAGTGATTATAATGTTCATAACCTGCAGCTTCAGTCCATTAATGTTTTACTTACTATTTAAACAATGTTTAGTATTTAAGCAATTGAGGAAAAGTACACAGAATAATTGTATTTGTTAATTTCAGTAGAAAACGTATATAAAAATGTTTGAAAGATTTCTCAGCACAACTAATTTAGCAAAAGAATAATACAAAAGAATATACAAATATCAGTCTGTAAATACAAAATATGTTTTATTCAGATTGTGACGTTGTAACCAACAGGAAAAAACAACAACCAGAAAGATGATATTTCTCAAAGCAAATATTGTCAAAAATGTACATCAGCATATGAACTCTTGAAAATCCTGTCATCTCTTTATGACAGAAAATGGAGTATGGAATTCTACATTGAAAGTATAAATGGAATTAAAACAATACAAAACATAGAATAACAAACAATTGATTTAGTGTCAAGAAAAAAACAGTGAATTGACTACTGTCAATATGTATTATTGTTCCAGAGGACAAGACATTTAACATAAACACATTTTGATTATGATATATTGATTTATTTCTTAGTCTTAATACCAATTGAGTTTTGACATTTTGTGAGTTTTGAGATTGAAAATGATATTGTGCCTTAATTATGAAGTGTTTTCTGTAAAACTTATGTAGTAATACAACAAAAGCAATGCTTTATAAAAAAAAAACTGAGCTGCAGCACTGGATTTTCCACCACATTATGAACAAAACATTTTGCAATCTGTTCAATGCACCACAAAAACAATTTGGATTTGATATTCACACAACAGGTCTCACTCATTTAGGTGATTCCAAATAAAATTATATACAGAGATGAAAGTTACCACCTTTCAGATGTATATGACTTGGTGTTTTCATGTTTCCACATCAGAATTCATCTTTCCGTCAACTTTCTTTGTGGCCATTTCCTGTTGGTGACAGAGAAAGCAAAATTGTGAAACTTATGCTGTTGTACTGTAGCTGAAAGAGAAAAAAAGTTGTGTGGGTTAATAACTACACTATATGGCAAAATGTAAGTAGACAACCAAACAAGGTTTGTGAACATGATGTTGGTGATCAGATCTGGCTCCCAGTCTACATTGGAAACGAGAGCCGACATGGGTTGGGGTTTAAATTTTTCTTTAACCCAAGTGAATAGCAATGAATCAGAGTGTACTTAAACATCATCCACAGGATCAATTACTCATCACATGAGTTTGCCCACCCGACACAGTGTTTGTTCCTGGAGAGATGGATCCGTGTCTCACGCCTCCTGTGCGCCATGGATGTCTGAACCTCAGCAACTACAAACTCACAGACACTACTGCATTTTTCCGTAGTGATCTTTTTGTTGCACTGTGAGTAAAATATTTCATCTATGGGAAATACAGAGGATGACTGAAAGTATTTTCTGAGTGGATTTTTCGTTAATTCATGTTTAACAGAAGTTAAGTACCCTGCAAATTAAACAGTTTGTAGTGTGAAAGATGTGAAACATTATCCGAATAAATGGATCCACCTTTTATGGAGTATCAGTGAAATATGTTTTTTCATAGTCAACATAATAGACATGACAGTAACTGAAGTTGAAACTTCATCTTATGTTTGGTGACTTTTGGACATTTTCAGTTAGAATTCACCACTTTACAGAGCCAGAAAAGACTTTCCGTGATGGCCCGCACATTCTCAAGTTATTTTTTATAAATTACACTGTGTGTGAAAACCAGCATACACAAGCTTTTTATGCGTACGCCAACGTTTATACATGAGGCCCCTGGAGACTCTGGACTCTTTAACAACTCAAAAACATACTTATGAAAAAGAGTTATTATAAACTGCTTTGATATGTTTTAGAAGTCACATTACTTACTTACTGTGAATGGTGCTGACTTTCTAAGCAGCAAAACCGCTTTCATCCCAAAAATGTCTGTCAGAATTTCTCTTGGAGTTTTATAATTGGGATGCCATCCCGCAAATTATAGGGCCTTATTGGGCACTTGCATATTTCAGAGCTGTGTGTGTGTGTGTGTGTGTGTGTGTGTGTGTGTGTGTGTGTGTGTGTGTGTGTGTGTGTGTGTGTGTGTAAAATAACAGCAGGGTACAACAAAATTAATTTCTGATTTAGAGTGATTAATAAAGTTCACCTTCTTCTTTGATAACTATTGGTTAAACAGAGATTTAGACATCTAATTCAGTCTAACTTTTACCACTCAAATACCTTTCTTTATATTTGGAGGTCAGAAGAAAAGAAAATATATTTAAAGGATAAAAAACAGATAATTCTACAAATACACTATTAATATTATGTTTACACACAACAGTGGAGGTCTTTGGGGTCCTAAACAATGAGAAGTAAAGCCAAAGTCAACAAAACTCAGTGACTTCAATTTAGTTTTACAATCCTAAAATACTTTGACTCTTTGTGAGGTTTATGTCGTTACACATTTTGATGAGCTGAAGATAAAATAAACCAGAAATCATTACATCTTGCACCTGATCCTGCTTGGTCACACTCCTCTGCTTCTCCTCTTCAAGCTTCTTCACTTCAGCTGATAGTTTATTTACCTGAGAGGACAGACAGATGGATGCTGATTTTAATTCTTTGTAAATCATAATCAGACATAGATACACACAAAATATACAGTACAGGCCAAAAGTTTGGACACACCTTCTCATTCAATGTGTTTGTTTATTTTCATGACTATTTACATTGTAGATTCTCACTGAAGGCATCAAAACTATGAATGAACACATATGGAATTATTTACTTAACAAAAAAGTGTGAAATAACTGAAAACATGTCTTATATTTTAGATTCTTCAAAGTAGCCACCCTTTGGTTTTTTTGATAACTCTGCAAACACTTGGTGTTCTCTCAATGAGCTTCATGAGGTAGTCACCTGAAATGGTTTTACCTTCACAGGTGTGCTTTGTCAGGGTTAATTAGTGGAATTTGTTCCCTTATTAATAAAAAAGCAAAGGGTGGCTACTTTGAAGAATCTAAAATATAAGACATGTTTTCAGTAAAAAAAAAGTAGGAAACGCATTGAATGAGAAGGTGTGTCCAAACTTATGGCCTGTACTGTACATCAAGCTGTTTTCTTGGTAATGTGTCCCAGAGCCTGATATTCTGTATGAGGTCCTTGGGCCTCATGTATAAAAGATTGCGCAGAAGATGGCGAACGCCCCAAACTTGAAAAGTAAACTTCACCGAATGTGAGATTGAGGTGCTGATCGCGGAGGTTGAGGCAAGGAAAACATGTTCTGTCTGGAGGTTTGTCATCTCAGATAAGAAATAAAAGAGATACATAATCAATTGTGCAAGGTACCATGAATATAGTTAAAAAAAAAGGAAGAATTAAATAATGTAACAGAGTAAAACAACAATGGAACAACGTTTGTAAATACAAAAAGATAAGAAAAAGTTGAGTTCAGTTCATAGATCTGAATCTTAAAAAAAAAAAAAAAAAAGAATCAAAGGGAGTCAAACGCAAGAGAGTAAAAATGCGTCTTCAGATTTGATTTAAAACCAGCAATTGTATTACATGATTTGATATGGGGTGGGAGAGAATTACAGAGTTTGGGGGCTACTACAGAGAAGGCTCGGTCCCCTCTGGTTTTTAGGCGTGTCCGGGGGATCACGAGGAGTTGTTGGGTTGTGGACCTGAGTGCCCTGGCGGCATTTAAATTATGTTGGGTTAGGCCGTTTTATAGTTAGTTGCAGTAGTCTAAATGTGAAGTAATAAAAGCATGTATGATTGTCTCGAGATCGTTCTTAGATAAAAAGTATTTCAGCTTAGCTACTGTTCTAAGCTGGTAAAAACTACCCTTAACAACCGAGCTGACTTGTTTATTACAATTAAAAGAGCTGTCAAAGAGAACACCTAAGTTTCTGACCTCGCACTGTAAATTTGAAGACCATGGGCTCAGGTTTTTTATAGAGGTGGGGGATCCAAATAAAATCATCTCAGTTTTCCTTTCATTCAACTGGAGGAAGTTTGCTGCCATCCAGGATTTAATGTCCTCCAAACAGCTAAATATTTTATTAATTGATGAGGTGCAACCAGACATAGATGCACATGAAATATACATCCAGCATGTTTTCTTTGTAATGTGTCCCAGAGCCTGATATTCTGTATGAGGTCCTTGGGCTTCATGTATAAAAGATTGCGCTGAAGATGGCGTACGCCACAAACTTGAAAAGTACCTATGTATAAAACCGGGTGCACACCAGGTCCAGCATTATTTACCTTTATACATCACAATCAACGTGAAATTGAGCGCACGGGGAACGAGCCACCGACCCCGCCTTGCCTCCATAAATTGATATGGAGATGATTATAAATGTCCCCTGACGACATTCTTTGTCCAATCTCAACAGGTAATCCTGCTGGAGACGGAAAAAAAACTTCACCGACTGTGAGATTGAGGTGCTGATTGTGGAGGTTGTGTCAAGGAAAACATGTTCTGTTTGGAGGTTTGTCATCTCAGATAAGAAATAAAAGAGTGGCAAATGGTGACGGGTCGGTGAATGCACCGAACTATGGCAGAAATTTAAACAAAGTCTAATGTCAAAGTGGAAATCAAGAGAAGAGTGGTGAAACTGTTTCCAGTGCGAGGGAGACCTGAATCAGGAGGAGGAGAGGGACGTGAGGACAGCGTCTCCACGGCAGGGGACAGGGCGCACGGATCCACTGCACCACGCATGAATGAAATAATTAAATACTAAATACAGTAACAGAATTATGTGCATAATTAAGACAAATAGACATTGTTCTACATAACATAAGTGTAAGAAGTCATTAAAACGTACAGGCTATGCCAAGTCTCCTCCCACTTTTCCACATTCTGTTTATGATCCAAACAGTGCTGTGAAGCTGCTTCATTCAGCCCAGTGTTTGGTGGACGGGTCAGGTTCATTTCTTACACATTGTTCAGACAGCTGCAGCTGATTCAGAACGCTGCTGCTCGAGTTCTCACTAAGACCAAGAAAGAGAATCACATCACTCCAGTTCTGAAGTCTTTACACTGGCTTCCCGTGCCTCAAAGCATAGATTTCAAAATACTCTTGCTGGTTTATAAATCACTAAATGTTTTAGGGCCAAAATACATTTCTGATCTGCTACTACACTATGACCTACCCAGACCTCTCAGGTGGTCTGGGCAGGTCTACTTGTTGCCCCCAGAGTCCGAACTAAACGGGGAAGCAGTGCTCAGTTTTTATGCTCCACATATCTGGAACAAACTCCCAGAAAACTGCAGGTCTGCAGCTAAAGACCTATCTTTTTGATGTTTCCTTTCTTTCTGTTCATTTGTTATACTGAAGTTGCATTGATGACACTGTATGACACTCGATAACTGCTCTTTAATGTTTAATTTCTTATACTGCACTGTAACTTTTATTCACGTATTTTATCTCTCAGTTCTTTAATTTCTTCATTTTTACCTGATCTTTAATGTTTTTTTTTTTTTTTTGTCGTTTTGTAACGTCTCTTTAATGTTTTATGTAAAGCACTTTGAATTTCCCTGTTGCTGAAATGTGCTACATAAATGAAGCTGCCTTGCCTTGCCTTGTTCACTTTCATAAACATGTTCCAAGGGATCAATTACACATCACATGAGTTTTCCCACCCAACACAGCGTTTGTTCCTGGAGAGATGGATCCATGCGTCCCCCCTCCTGTGCGCCATAGATGTCTGAACCTCAGCAACTACAGACTCACAGACAATATTGCATTTTTCTGCAGTGATCTTTTTCTTGCACAGGGAGTAAGATATTCCATCTATGGGAAATACAGAGGATGACTGAAAGTAGCCTATTTTCTAAGTGGAGATTCCGTTCATTCACGACCTCATGTTTAACAGAAGTTAACTTTTATGGACTATTAGTGAATTATGTTTTTTTCATAGTCAACGTAATAGACATATGACAGTAACTGAAATGGAAACTTTTCAGTTAGAATTCACCACGTTACAGTAACCTGACTCAACCAGATGGATTGCTTCGCATTTGCTCGGCATATCCATCTGGGAACTTTCCATTGGAGAACTTTTGGGAAGAGGGGAAAATACTGGTTAGCTGATTGGATAAAACATCTGTATAATAGATGGGCCAAATCAACCAATCAGATCAACGAAGCCTATGAAAATACAACCACAAGCCAGGCTACCCCTGCTGCTGCTTTAGGCAAAGCATAGCTCGTTAGCTCAGCAAGCAAGCAACATGTTGGTAAAGGTTATTTGCCGTTTGTGTAACGAGAATTTAGGAATAAAAGGCCCCATTTCAGGTTCCCGGTCCATATTCCAAAAAAAGGATCCAAGAGAAAAAAGCATTAGTGAGCAGCTAACAGAATTAGGGCTACCGCTGTCTGAAAATTCTGGTTAGTTGATTGGATAAACCATCTGTCTATCACCACCTATGCTGGTGATAGATGCTTCTCATTGTGTTACACCTAAACTCGCCTCAAAACCAACGCTGATTGGTCGGTCGTTTGGCGAACGGCTCCAAATTTTCTCTATCTAAAGATGCCAGACTGATCTGCGAGTGGAAAACTAGAGCTCGCAAGATCAAGACGGTCTCACGAGGCTAATGTTACAGAGCCAGAAAATACTTTGCGGACGGCCCGCACATTCTCACGTCAAGTTAATTTTTTTTAAATCACACCGTGTGTGTGACAACCAGCATACACAATTTTTTTGTGCGTACGCCAACGTTTATAATGAGGCCCCTGGAGACTCTGGACTCTATCAACTCAAAAACATAGTTATTATAAACTGGTTTTGATATGTTTTAGTAGTCACATTACTAACTTACTGTGAATGGTGTTGACTTTCTAAGCAGCGAAACCGCTTTCAACCAAAAATGTCTGTCAGAATTTCTCTAATTGGAGTTTTATTATTGGGATGCCATCCCGCAAATCATAGGGCCTAATTGTGCATGTGTTTATTTCAGAGCTTTTGTGTGTTTGTGTGTGTGTGTGTGTGTGTGTGTGTGTGTGTGTGTGTGTGTGTGTGTGTGTGTGTGTGTGTGTGTGTGTGTGTGTGTGTGTGTAAAATAACAACAGGGTAAAACAAAATGAATTTCTGATCTAGAGTGATTAATAAAGTACACCTTCTTCTTCTTTGATAACTATTGGTTAAACAGAGATTTAGACATCTAATTCAGTCTAGTTTTTACCACTCAAATACATTTCTTTAAATTTGGAGGTCAGAAGAAAAGAAAATATATTTAAAGGATAAAAAACTGATTATTTTGCAAATAGGTTATTAATATTATGTTTACACACAATAGTGGAGGTCTTTGGGGTCCAAAACAATGAGAAGTAAAGCCAAAGTCAAAGAACCTCAGTGAATTCAATTTAGTTTTACAATCCTAAAATCCTTTGACTCTTTGTGAGGTTTATGTTGTTACACATTTTGATAAGCCGAATATAAAAGAAACCAGAAATCAGGAGATTCAAAACTAAAAACAAATAGATGAAAAAAAATATCCATAATAAAAGAACCTTTTTTCTCTCGTCCTCCAGCTCCTTTTGCAGCTCGCTCTCACTCTTCTGCTTCTCCTCTTTGAGCTCCGTCACGTCAGCTGATAGTTTATTTACCTGAGAGGACAGACAGAAGGAAGTTGATTTCAATTCTTTGTAAATCATAATCAGACATAGATGCACATGAAATATACATCCAGCTGTTTTCTTGGTAATGTGTCCCAGAGCCTGATACTCTGTATGAGGTCCTTGGGCCTCATGTATATAAGATTGCGCAGAAGATGGCGTACACCCCAAACTTGAAAAGTATCTACGCACAGAAATATTCCCATGTATAAAACCGGGTGTATGCCAGGTCCTGCACACCTTACCTTTATACATCACTATCAACGTTAAATTGAGCGCATGTGAATGCACTGAACTATGGCAGAAATTTAAAAAAGGTCTAATGTCGAAGTGGAAATCAACAAAAGTTAGTCACTGTCAAAATAATTTCAAATTCTTCTGTTGACACCACGTTTCTTATCAGATGTTGCCCCTGTATTTCTTTTTCTTTTTTTGGGGGGGGGGCATTTTTAGGCCTTTATTGACAGGACAGCTGAAGAAATGAAAGGGGAGAAAGAAAGGGGGAATGACATGCAGCAAAGGTCTGCAGGTCGGAGTTGAACCGGGGCCCGCTGCATCGAGTAGTAAACCTCTATATATGGGCGCCCAATCTACCAACTGAGCTATCTGGGCACCCCCTGTATTTCTGTTTAATCTCTCTCTTCTGTTATTCTAATCTCCTCTGATGTTTGCTCTCATCCTCATTTGACTGTCTGTCTGAACTCTTCCTCTTCTGTCTCATTTCTCTTGAACCTCTGAACGTGACAGAATGACAGAAAATAGGGAAAAGCAAAATATGTCCACTTTAAGTAAATCTTTAATCAGTCTACCCATTTCTACTGGAAACACCAGCTCAGTGCTCTGATTTATTTTCTAACATGAGTGTACTACTTTAACTGGTTTTAACCACTGACTGAACTGATAGTTATGTATGACATATTATTCTAGTAACTGTTAGATTGTAAGGATCATAAATCTCATGGTTTGTTTTGAAACATCTTTTAAAATGTACTTTTAATGTAAAGCCAAAGTAAAGCAAAAAGTCAACAAAACTCATTGACTTCAATTTAGTTGTACAATCCTAAAATCCTTTGACTCTTTGTGAGGTTTATGTTGTTACACATTTTGATAAGCTGAAGATAAAATAAACCAGAAATCAGGAGATTCAAAACTAAAAACAAATAGATGAAAAAAAATATCCATAATAAAGGAACCTTTTTTCTCTCGTCCCCCAGCTCCTTTTGCAGCTCGCTCTCACTCTTCTTCTTCTCCTCTTTGAGCTCCGTCACGTCAGCTGATAGTTGAGCTACCTGAGAGGAGAGACAGAAGGAAGTTGATTTCAATTCTTTGTAAATCATAATCAGACATAGATGCACATGAAATATACATCCAGCATGTTTTCTTTGTAATGTGTCGTAGAGCCTGATACTCTGTATGAGGTCCTTGGGCCTCATGTATAAAAGATTGCGCAGAAGATGGCCTACGCCCAAAACTTGAAAAGTGCCTACGCACAGAAATATTCACATGTATAAAACCTGGCTTACGCCACGTCCTGCGCACCTTACCTTTATACATCACAATCAATGTGAAATTGAGCGCACGTGAACGAGCTACCGACCCCCCTTTGTCTCCTCCCATAAATGAATATGGAAATGACTGTAAATGCGCCCAGACGTCATTCTTTGTCCAATCACAACAGGAAATCCTGCTGCAGACGGAAAAAACTTCACTGACTGTGAGAATGAGGTGCTGATCGTGGAGGTTGAGGCAAGGAAAACATGTTCTGTTTGGAGGTTTGTCATCTCGGATAAGAAATAAAAGAGTGGCAAATGGTGACGGAGCGATGAATGCACCGAACTATGGCAGAAATTTAAAAAAGGTCTAATGTCGAAGTGGAAATCAAGAGAAGAGTGGCGGCGCCACAGTTACCAAACAACATGCATGTCTGTGTCAGTCCAAATTACACACAATAAGCAGTTTTAACCCACTGATGTAAAAACGCCAACGTTTATACATGAGGCCCCTGGAGACTCTGGACTCTTCAACAACTCAAAAACGTACTTATGAAAATGAGTTATTATAAACTGTTTATATTATTTACTGTTTATAATATGTTTTAGTAGTCCCATTACTTACTCACTGTGAATGGTGTTGACTTTCTAAGCAGCGAAACCGCTTTCATCCCAAACATGTCTGTCAGAATGTCTCTAATTGGAGTTTTATTATTGGGATGCCATCCCGCATATTAAAGAGCCTTATTGTGCATGTGTATATTTCTGTGTGTGTAAAATAACAGCAGGGTACAACAAAATGAATTTCTGATCTAGAGTGATTAATAAAGTACCTTCTTCTTCTTCTTCTTTGATAACTATTGGTTAAACAGAGATTTAGACATCTAATTCAGTCTAACTTTTACCACTCAAATACCTTTCTTTATATTTGGAGGTCAGAAGAAAAGAAAATATATTTAAAGGATAAAAAACAGATAATTTTGCAAATAGGCTATTAATATTATGTTTACACACAACAGTGGAGGTCTTTGGTGTCCCAAACAACGAGATGTAAAGCCAAAGTCAACAAAACTCAGTGACTTCAATTTAGTTTTACAATCCTAAAATCCTTTGACTCTTTGTGAGGTTTATGTTGTTACACATTTTGATAAGCTGAAGTTAAAAAAAAACTGAAATCAGGAGATTCAAAACTAATAATAGATGGAAACAATATGCATAATAAAAGAACCTCTTTTATCTTGTCCTCCAGCTCCTTACCGTGAAGCATTTAGCAGTTAAAAAGAGTGCAAATAGGCTATTAATATTATGTATTATTACACACAACAGTGGAGGTCTTTGGGGTCCCAAACAACGAGAAGTAAAGCCAAAGTCAACAAAACTCAGTGACTCAATTTAGTTTTACAATCCTAAAATACTTTGGGCCGTATTTTAACGATCTGAAACGCAAGTATGAAACGCAAAACGCAAGTAGCTTTGTGGGCGGATCTCGGGCGCTGTTGCTATTTTACCGGCGGGATAAATGAGTCTCGCGCCCGACGCAAATCTAAAATGGGTTGGTCTGAAGTAGCTAGGTGTGGTTTGGGCGTAACGTGCAATAAACCAATCAGAGCGTCATCTCACATTCCCTTTAAGAGCAGGGCGCTTGTTCCATGGCGGATTGCTATTATGACGGCGGGTTTGCCTGGCGCACGCCAGCGGGAGCTGTCCGGGATGCGGCAAAGTAATAAATGCCCGTCCCGGGTGGCGATGTTGCTGCGGCCTCTCGGGCGCATCTCCTCAAGTCTGGAGAGGATTGCTGCAGCCATGGAGCGTGGGCCTCCAAACGCACCACCTGCACCTGTTGTGCCCCTTCCTCTTCCCCCCCACTCCATCTCCGTCCACCCGCTCCATCAGGAGCGCATCGCGCATTACTCCCGGACCAGATCCCGCCGTAGTTCAACATCACGTCTCCTTAAGTCCTCTAATATTTCCTCATTTATCTCATCAACACATCCATGATTCATGGAAATGTGTAAAACACAACAAGCCACAAAGAATGCTGCGACTTTTTGAGGACTGTACTGTAAAGTGCCTCCTCACCTATCCAAACACCTGAAGCGCATTTTCAGTAATATTTTCCTTTGTAATTATGTATGGTTTTCAAAAATGGGAACTGCTGCATCCATTTAGATGAGAGAAGTGTATGCGCGTTGTGGACACGCTACATTATGGCCAAGCATGCGCCCCTAAAATAGCATCTGAATAACGCGCTACTGACTTTAGATTAGCGCCACTGACTTTAGACCAGGTTTTTCCTGGTCAGTGGCGGAATTGTTTTCTGAAACTGCAGAATAGCACAAAGTAACGTTTGCGCCGGAACACGCCTCCTCTTTTCGCTGAACCGCCCCCGGGAGCCTAAATACATTCCCTAATTTACCGACGTGCGTCTGTGGAGGGAAAAGTCCGCTGTGCGTCGGGTACAAAATAGGAATGATACATGCGTCGGTGTACAAAGGCAATTGCGCTGAGTGAAAGATAGGGCCCATTGACTCTTTGGGAGGTTTATGTTGTTACACATTTTGATAAGCTGAAGATGAAAGAAACCAGAAATCAGGAGATTTAAAACTAAAAACAAATAGATGGAAACAATATCCATAATAAAAGAACCTCTTTTCTCTTGCCCTCCAGGTCCTTTTGCAGCTCACTCCTTCTCTCTCCTCTGCTTCTCCTCTTTGAGCTCCTTCACTTCAGCTGATAGTTGATTTACCTGAGAGGAGAGAGAAGATAAAAACCGTAGATCAGAGAACTGTTCCCTTATGGAACTTTATGAGTTAGTTAGAGACTAGCTGGTGAACAACGTGAAGCATTTAGCAGTTAAAGAGAGATATTTCCCTGAGTTGGTAATTATGAAAAACAGCTAAAAGAGAGAGAATATTGGACTATTGCTGCAAAAATTTGACCTGATTTTCTCTCTCAGCTTCCTCCCTCTTCTGCTGCTCCTGGAGAGGGATGAACAGTGTGACATGTGGGTCATCATTTTATTAGGGCAGCTTAGTGAAGATACCACACAATGGCACATGTAAAAATTAATCATAACTCAAGTCTTCTTTTTTCAGCATTTGAACGTAACTACAATTGAGTAGATCCACTTTTAATTTAACATAAGTATCTATGAGAAGTATTTGGAAGGTGAATTTTGAGTTTCAGTTTGATAAATACTCTATATGTCTGCAGTGGTTCAGACTGGTTTCAGCAAATCAAACCTCCCACAGTTTTAACCCCCTCTATTTAAAGACTTATGGACAACAAAAGATAGTCACTGTCAAAATAAAAACTTTTGAGAATGTCCCTGTATTTCTGGTTAATCTCTCTCTTCTGTTATTCTGATCTCCTCTGATGTTTGCTCTCATCCTCACTTGACTGTCTGTCTGAACTGGGCCTCTTCTGTCTCATTTCTCTCGAACTTCTGAACGTGAGAGAAGCGTGGTGGCGCCACAGTTACCAAACAACATGCATGTCTGTGTCAGTCCAAATTACGCACAATAAGCAGTTTTAACCCACTGATGTAATGCCATTGACTAAGTGAAACTGTTTCCAGCGCGAGGGAGACCTGAATCAGGAGGAGGAGATGGAAGTGAGGCCAGCGTCTCCACAGCAGGGGACAGGGCGCACGGATCCACTGCACGCCATGCATGAATGAAATAATTAAATACTAAATACAGTACCAGAAATATGTGCAGAATTAAGACAAATAGACAATGTTCTACATAACATAAGTGTAAGAAGTCATTAAAATGTATAGGCTATCCCAAGTCTCCTACCACTTCTCCACATTCTGTTTATGATCCAAACAGTGCTGTGAAGCTGCTTCATTCAGCCCAGTGTTTGGTGGACCGGGTCAGGTTCATTTCTTACACATTGTTCACTTACATAAAACATCTTCCATGGGATCAATTACACCATGGATGTCTGAACCTCAGCAACTACAGACTCACAGACACTATTGCATTTTTCCGTAGCGATCTTTTTGTTGCACAGTCAGTAAGATATTTCATCTATGGGAAATACAGAGGATGACTGAAAGTAGCCTATTTTCTAAGTGGATTTATCATTCATTCACGCCCTCATGTTTAACAGAAGTTAAGTAGCCTCCAAATTAAACAGTTAATAGTGTGAAAGATGTTAAACATTATCCACATAAATGATCAAACTTTTATGGAGTATCAGTGAATTATGTTTTTTCATAGTCAACGTAACAGACATGACAGTAACTGAGGTTATTTTATGTTTGGTGACTTTCGACCCTTTTCAGTTAGAATTCACCACGTTACAGATCCAGAAAAGACTTTGCGGACGACCTGCACCTTCACACGTCAAGTTAATTGTTATAAATCACACCGTGTGTGAAAATCTGCATACACAAGCTTTTTGCCCCTGGAGACTCTGGACTGTTTAACAACTCAAAACCATACTTATGAAAATGAGTTTATTATTAACTGGTTTGATATGTTTTAGTAGTCACCTTACTTACTCACTGTGAATGGTGTTGACTTTCTAAGCAGCGAAACTTCTTTCATTCCTAAAAATGTCTGTCAGAATTTCTCTAATTGGAGTTTTATTATTGGGATGCCATCCCGCAAATTATAGGGCCTTATTGTGCATGTGTACAGTATATTTCAGAGCTTTGTGTGTGTGTGTGTGTGTGTGTGTGTGTGTGTGTGTGTGTGTGTGTGTGTGTGTGTGTGTGTGTGTGTGTGTGTGTGTGTGTGTGAAATAACAGCAGGGTACAACAAAATGAATTTCTGATCTGGAGTGATTAATAAAGTACCTTCTTCTTCTTTGATAACTATTGGTTAAACAGAGATTTAGACATCTAATTCAGTCTATTTTTTACCACTCAAATACCTTTCTTATATTATATTCAGAAGAAAAGAAAATATATTAAAAGGATAAAAAACAGATAATTTTGCAAATAGGTTATTAATATTATGTTTACACAACAACAGTGGAGGTCTTTGGGGTCCAAAACAATGAGAAGTAAAGCCAAAGTCAAAGAACCTCAGTGAATTCAATTTAGTTTTACAATCCTAAAATACTTTGACTCTTTGTGAGGTTAATGTTGTTACACATTTTGATAAGCTGAATATAAAGTAAACCAGAAATCAGGAGATTTAAAACTAAAAACAAATAGATGGAAACAATATCCATAATAAAAGAACCTCTGTTATCTTGTCCTTCAGCTCCTTTTGCAGGTGCTGCTGCTCCTTCTCACTCTTCTTCTTCTCCTCTTCAAGCTTCTTCAAATCAGTTGATAGTTGATTTACCTGAGAGGAGAGACAGAAGGAAGTTGATTTCAATTCTTTGTAAATCATAATCAGACATAGATGCACATGAAATATACATCCAGCTGTTTTCTTTGTAATGTGTCCCAGAGCCTGATATTCTGTATGAGGTCCTTGGACCTCATGTATAAAAGATTGCGCAGAAGATGGCGTACGCCCAAAACTTGTAAAGTACCTACGCACAGAAATATTCACATGTACAAAACCGGGTGCATGCCAGGTCCAGCATTTTTTACCTTCTTACATCACAATCAACGTGAAATTGAGCTCACTTGAACGAGCCACTGACCCCGCCTTGTCTCCTCCCATAAATTAATATGGAAATGACTATAAAACTGTCATTCTTTGTCCAATCACAACACGTAATCCCGCTGGAGACCGAAAAAACTCAACCTCGCAGAGGTTGAGGCAAGGAAAACATGTTCTGTTTGGAGGTTTGTCACGTCGGATAAGAAATAAAAGAGTGGCAAATGGTGACGGAGTGATGAATGCACTGAACTATGGCAGAAATTTAAAAAAGGTCTAATGTTGAAGTGGAAATCAAGAGATGAGTGGCGGCGCCACAGTTACCAAACAACATGCATGTCTGTGTCAGTCCAAATTACGCACAATAAGCAGTTTTAACCCACTGATGTAATGCCATTGACTAAGTGAAACTGTTTCCAGCGCGAGGGAGACCTGAATCAGGAGGAGGAGATGGAAGTGAGGACAGTGTCTCCACAGCAGGGGACAGGGCGCACGGATCCACTACGCCACGCATGAATGAAATAATTAAATACTAAATACAGTACCAGAAATATGTGCAGAATTAAGACAAATAGACAATGTTCTACATAACATAAGTGTAAGAAGTCATTAAAATGTATAGGCTATGCCAAGTCTCCTACCACTTCTCCACATTCTGTTTATGATCCAAACAGTGCTGTGAAGCTGCTTCATTCAGCCCAGTGTTTGGTGGACCGGGTCAGGTTCATTTCTTACACATTGTTCACTTACATAAAACATCTTCCATGGGATCAATTACACCATGGATGTCTGAACCTCAGCAACTACAGACTCACAGACACTATTGCATTTTTCCGTAGTGATCTTTTTGTTGCACAGTGAGTAAGATATTTCATCTATGGGAAATACAGAGGATGACTGAAAGTAGCCTCTTTTCTAAGTGGAGTTTTCATTCATTCACGCCCTCATGTTTAACAGAAGTTAAGTAGCCTCCAAATTAAACAGTTAATAGTGTGAAAGATGTTAAACATTATCCACATAAATGATCAAACTTTTATGGAGTATCAGTGAATTATGTTTTTTCATAGTCAATGTATTATACATATGACAGTAACTGAAGTGGAAACTTTATTTTGTATTGTTTGGTGACTTTCGGCCCTTTTCAGTTAGAATTTACCACGTTACAGAGCCAGAAAAGACTTTGTGGACGACCCTCACATTCTCATGTCAATTTAATTTTTTCATAATTCACACCGTGTGTGTGAAAACCAGCGTACGTAAGCTTTTTGTGCGTACTTCAATGTTTATAAATGAGGCCCCTGGAGACTCTGGACTCTTTAACAACTCAAAACATACTTATGAAAATTTGTTATTATCAACTGGTTTGATATGTTTTAGTAGTCAAATTACTTACTTACTGTGAATGGTGCAGACTTTCTAAGCAGCGAAACCGCTTTCATCCCAAATATGCCTGAGAATTATGTGTGTATGAGAATTTCTCTAATTGGAGTTTTATTATTGGGATGCCATCCCGCAAATTATAGGGCCTTATTGTTCAGGTGTATATTTCAGAGCTTTGTGTGTGTGTGTGTGTGTGTGTGTGTGTGTGTGTGTGTGTGTGTAAAAAAAAAAAAGAAAAAAAAAAAAAAAATTAAAAAAAAAAAAAAAAAAAAAAATTTTTTTTTTAAAAAAAAAAAAAAAAAAAAAAAAAAAAAAAAAAAAAAAAAAAAAAAAAAAAAAAAAAAAAAAAAAAAAAAAAAAAAAAAAAAAAAAAAAAAAAAAATTTTTCTTTCCCCCCCCCCCCCCCCCCCCCCCCCCCCCCCCCCCCCAAATAAAAAAAAAAAAAAAAAAAAAAATATATTTTTTTTTTTAAAAAAAAAAAAAAAAAAAAAAAAAAAAAAAAAAAAAAAAACTTTTTTTTTTTTTGTAATGTGAACGTGACAGAATGACAAAAAATAGGGAAAAACATAATATGTCCACTTTAAGTAAAGCTTTAAGCAGTCTACTCATTTCTACTGGAAACACCAGCTCAGTGCTCTGATTTATTTTCTAACCTGAGTGTACTACTTTAACTGGTTTTAACCACTGACTGAACTGATAGTTATGCATGACATATTATTATAGTAACTGTTAGATTGTAAAATCATAAATCTCATGGTTTGTTATGAAACATGTATTCAAATGTACTTTTATAAATTGTGTGTGTGTGTGTAGTTCTCTCTAAGCGTGCTGAACTCTTGATTCCTCTTGAGTTCTTGCTTTGCCTGTTTCACCTCTTCATAGAGTTCTTCCACCCGTGTTAACTCCTCGCTTTTTTGTCCTTCAGTAGGATGTTCAAATTAAAGTAAATACAGAGATTCATTTGAATAGGCTAACCTCCTGGTTCTTGGCCTGCATGTCATCCTTCATCTTTTGATGAAGACCCTGCTGTTCAACCTCATGTGTCTTCTTTTCATCGTTGAGCTGCTGCTGGACTTCAGCTAGTTTACTTTCAGACTGGGAGGAGAGAGAAGATAAAGGGGAATAAAATGAGAGACATGTTTGTTTATCAAAGTTATTCTACAAATAAAGGCAGCAGTTAAAGCTGCTGTAAATTGATTAACAGGAATATAAAAAGAAATGTGTCATATTTGAAAATGTTTTTGTGTTTGGTTTTTGTTTTGATGTGTACATTTACGTAATTAGATCTGATTCTGGACTTGGTCAAATCCCTGTGGATCTGGTCCAATAAAAGCTTCTAAACCAAATATTACAGAACCAGACATGTCCCAGCTTCTAGCTCACTGTGGTTTCTCTAAAATAGATTTACCTCATTATTTGAAGTTTTGGACACATTTAACATGAAAATCCAACAATAGAACATTGTAGATATGACAGAAAATAGGGAAAAGCATAATACAGTACAGGCCAAAAGTTTGGACACACCTTCTCATTCAATGCGTTTCCTTTTTATTTTCATGACTATTTACTTTGTAGATTCTCACTGAAGGCATCAAATGGTGACGGAGCGATGAATGCACCGAACTATGGCAGAAATTTAAAAAAGGTCTAATGTTGAAGTGGAAATCAAGAGATGAGTGGTGGCGCCACAGTTACCAAACAACATGCATGTCTGTGTCAGTCCAAATTACGCACAATAAGCAGTTTTAACCCACTGATGTAATGCCATTGACTAAGTGAAACTGTTTCCAGCGCGAGGGAGACCTGAATCAGGAGGAGGAGATGGAAGTGAGGCCAGCGTCTCCACAGCAGGGGACAGGGCGCACGGATCCACTGCACCACGCATGAATGAAACAATTAAATACTAAATACAGTACCAGAAATATGTGCAGGATTAGGACAAATAGACAATGTTCTACATAACATAAGTATAAGAAGTCATTAAAATGTATAGGCTATGCCAAGTCTCCTACCACTTCTCCACATTCTGTTTATGATCCAAACAGTGCTGTGAAGCTGCTTCATTCAGCCCAGTGTTTGGTGGACCGGGTCAGGTTCATTTCTTACACATTGTTCACTTACATAAAACATCTTCCATGGGATCAATTACACCATGGATGTCTGAACCTCAGCAACTACAGACTCATAGACACTACTGCATTTTTCCGTAGCGATCTTTTTGTTGCACAGTCAGTAAGATATTTCATCTACGGGAAATACAGAGGATGACTGAAAGTAGCCTCTTTTCTAAGTGGATTTTTCGTTCATTCACGTCGTCATGTTTAACAGAAGTTAAGTAGCCTCCAAATCAAACATTTAATAGTGTGAAAGATGTGAAACACTATCCACATGAATGATCAAACTTTTATGGAGTATCAGTGAATTATTTTTTTTTCATAATCAACATATTATACATATGACAGTAACTGAGGTGGAAACTTTATTTTGTATTGTTTGGTGACTTTCGGTCCTTTTCAGTTAGAATTTACCACGTTACAGAACCAGAAAAGACTTTGTAGACGGCCTGCACATTCTCACGTCTAGTTAATTTCAAACCAGCATACGTAAGCTTTTTGTGCGTACGCCAACGTTTATACATGAGGCCAATGGAGAATCTGGACTCTTTAACAACTCAAAAACATACTTATGAAAATGAGTTATTATAAACTGGTTTGATATATTTTAGTAGTCACATTACTTAGTTACTGTGAATAGTGTTGACTTTCAAAGCAGCAAAACTGCTTTCATCCCAAACATGTCTGTCAGAATTTCTCTAATTGGAGTTTTATTATTGGGATGCCATCCCGCAATTTATAGGGCCTTGTTGTGTATGTGTACATTTCAGAGCTTTGTGTGTGTGTGTGTGTGTGTGTGTGTGTGTGTGTGTGTGTGTGTGTGTGTATGTGTGTGTGTGTGTGTGTAAAAGCAGGGTACAACAAAATTAATTTCTGATCAAGAGTGATTAATAAAGTACACCTTCTTCTTTGATAACTGTTGGTTAAACAGAGATTTAGACATCTAATTCAGTGTATTTTTTACCACTCAAATACCTTTCTTTATATTTAGAGGTCAGAAGAAAAGCAAATATATATAAAGGATAAAAAACTGATGCAGATAGGCAAATTTCAAATAGGCAATTAATATTATGTTTACACACAACAGTGGAGGTCTTTGGGGTCCCAAACAACGAGAATTAAAGCCAAAATCAACTAAACTCATTGACTTCCATTTAGTTTTACAATCCTAAAATCCTTTGACTCTTTGTGAGGTTTATGTAGTTACACATTTTGATAAGCTGAAGATAAAATAAACCAGAAATCAAGAGATTCAAAACTACAAACCTTGTCCTCCAGGTCCTGCTTCTCCTCTTTGAGCTCCTTCAATTCAGCTGATAGTTGATTTACCTGGGAGGACAGACACATGGATGTTGATTTCAATTATTTGTAAATCATAATCAGACATTGTTGCACATGAAATATACATCCAGCTGTTTTCTTTGTAATGTGAACGTGACAGAATGACAGAAAATAGGGAAAAACATAATATGTCCACTTTAAGTAAAGCTTTAATCAGTCTACCCATTTCTACTGGAAACACCAGCTCAGTGCTCTGATTTATTTTCTAACCTGAGTGTACTACTTTAACTGGTTTTAACCACTGACTGAACTGATAGTTATGTATGACATATTATTATAGTAACTGTTAGATTCTAAGTATCATAAATCTCATGGTTTGTTATGAAACATGTATTCAAATGTACTTTTATAAATTGTGTGTGTGTGTGTAGTTCTCTCTAAGCGTGCTGAACTCTTGATTCCTCTTGAGTTCTTGCTTTGCCTGTTTCACCTCTTCATAGAGTTCTTCCACTCCGTGTTAACTGCTCGTTCTTTGTCCTTCAGTAGGATGTTCAAATTAAAGTAAATACAGAGATTCATTTGAATAGGCTAACCTCCTGGTTCTTGGCCTGCATGTCATCCTTCATCTTTTGATGAAGACCCTGCTGTTCAACCTCATGTTTCTTCTTTTCATCGTTGAGCTGCTGCTGGACTTCAGCTAGTTTACTTTCAGACTGGGAGGAGAGAGAAGATAAAGGGGAATACAATAAGAGACATGTTTGTTTATCAAAGTTATTCTACAAATAGAGGCAGCAGTTAAAGCTGCTGAAAATTGATTAACAGGAATATAAAAAGAAAAGGGGCATATTTTAAAATGCTTTTGTGTTTGGTTTGGTTTTGATGTACATTTATGTAAATCAATTTGATCTGATTCTGGACTTGGTCAAATCCCTGTGGATCTGGTTGGAATGATTTTTGTAAGTGACCTGCACACACTACTGTAAGTGTGAAGGCGTCTACACTATGTATGGTATAAAGAATGTAAACTGAACACAGTGTATTTCATTATTAAAGTGAAGATGAACCTCCTTCTTCTTGGTGTCCAGCTCCTCTTTCAGAGTCTGAACTTCTCTCTCAGCTTCCTCCCTCCTCTGCTGTTCCTCCTGGAGCTGCAGAGTGAGAGGAGAGAGATGAACAGAGATGTAAATGATTTTATCAGGGCATATTAGTGAAGATACCACACAATGAAACATGCAAAAAAGAATCATAACTTATGTCTGATTTTTGCAGCATTTCACCTTCAGTGCATTTGAGAAATGTAAGCTTTTAATGTAACATAAGTAATTTCTAATAAGTTAATATCTCTCTCTTCTCGTATGACTTTTGTAGGTTTGATCTTGTTTACTGTGGATGACATAAAGAATGTGACTTCAAACTGAAATCAGTGTATTAAAGTAAAGACAAAGCTCCTCTTTCAGAGTCTGATTTTCTCTCTCAGCTTCCTCCCTCCTCTGCTGCTCCTGGAGAGGGATGAACAGTGTGACATGTGGTTCATCATTTTATTATGGCAGGTTAGTAAAGATACCACACAATGGCACATGTAAAAATTAATCATAACTCAAGTCTTGTTTTTACAGCATTTGAACGTAACTGCAATTGAGTAGATCTGCTTTTAGTATCTATGAGAAGTATTTGGAAGGTGAATTTTTTGTTTTAGTTAGATAAATCAAATCAAACCTCCCATAGTTTTAACCCCCTCTAATTCAAGACTCATGGACAACAAAAGTTAGTCTTGAGTTCTCACTAAGACCAAGAAAGTGGATCACATCACTCCAGTTCTGAAGTCTTAAAACTGTCTCCCTCAATTGATTTCATAATACTTTTGCTGGTTTATCAATCACTAAACGGTTTAGGGCCAAAATACATTTCTGATCTGCTGCTACACTATGAACCACGAGACCTCTCAGGTCGTCTGGGACAGGTCTACTTGCTGTCCCCAGAGTCCAAACTAAACAGGGGGAAGCAGCATTCAGTTTCTATGCTCCACATATCTGGAACAAAGTCCCAGAAAACTGCAGGTCTGCCGCTACTCTCAGTTATTTTAAATCAAGGCTGAAGACCTTTCTTTTTGATGTTGCCTTTCTTTAAATAAAGAATAAATAATTTTTTTATTGTTTTTAACTGCTCTTTAATGTTTTATATAAAGCCTTTTGTATTGTCCAGTTGCTGAAATGTGCTATACAAATAAAGCTGCCTTGACTTGTCTTGTATTTTAAACCAAATATTTCTGAACTGGACATGTTCCAGCAGTAAAGTGACCGTAATTTGGGGAGAAATGACCAGCATTGGCCTCCAAGATTATAGCTATTTTGTGTTAGCGTGCAGCTACTTAATAGTTAGCAGTATGCTAACGTTAGATTGTAAAGGAACGAAGCAGCACTTTGTACCATTCTGAACAAAGACCTGTTTGTTCATCAAAGTTATTCTACAAATAAAGGCAGCAGTTAAAGCTGCTGTAAATTGATTAACAGGAATATAAAAAGAAAAATATCATATTTTAAAACATTTTTGTGTTTGGTTTGGTTTTGACGTGTATATTTACGTAAATCAATTAGATCTGATTCTGGACTTGGTCAAATCCCTGTGGATCTGGTCTAGGGCTGCAGCTATCGATTATTTTAGTAATCGAGTATTCTACCGATTATTCCATCGATTAATCGAGTAATCGGATAAGAAATACTTAGTAAGAAATGCTTAGTAAACAACAATAGTAAATATTTATAATTGCGTGTATGAAAAAAGGAAACCTGCGCTTTTGTATATATACAAAAGACTGGTTTCCTTTTAAAAAAAGCAAAATTTTTATTTGCCAAATTCCAAGTACATCTTTGGTGGCCCAAATATTAATATTTTTCACCCCTTCACCTTAAGTAGCCATGTTGGGGAGGAGCCGTGTTCTTTCCGCAGCAGCTAAGTTCCCAAAGATTAGTAGCAAACTAATAAACAGTTAGACTACAAACCGAGCGCTTTCGTTTTAGCTGGTTGGTAAAACATGGCTATTAGCAGAGTAGCATGCTGTAGGCTAGTTGTGTAAAAACATCGCTATTAGCAGAGTAGCATGCTGTAGGCTAGTTGTGTAAAACATGGCTATTAGCAGAGTAGCATGCTGTAGGCTAGTTGTGTAAAACATGGCTATTAGCAGAGTAGCATGCTGTAGGCTAGTTGTGTAAAACATGGCTATTAGCAGAGTAGCATGCTGTAGGCTAGTTGTGTAAAACATGTGGTGGGATGAGAGCAGCAGACGTTAGCTACCTTGTGTCAGGTTGGCTCCGTGGAATGGATGAGTACACTGGGTGTTTGTTACAGAGGCGATGTAACAGCATGTTTGCAGCTACATGTTAAAATGATCCCAAACTTTCTGTCGTTTTCTTTTTCTCGTCTTCTCTTAAACCCTCGCTATTTTCGTCTTCCTTCATTTGTAATCTGGGCAGTCAGTCTTGTGTCCGCAGACGCGTCAAACTGACGCTAGTAATAATCCTCCGGCGGGAACACAGTGAGCCGTACAACCTTAATTACGTTATTTAACGAAGCTTTGAGGCAAAGAATTTTGCTCTCGAGGATTTTTGTAATCGAATTATTCGAGTTATTCGAGGAATCGTTTCAGCCCTAATCTGGTCCAATAAAAGCTTCTAAACCAAACAGAACCGGACATGTCCCAGATTCTAGCTCACTGTGTTTTCTCTAAAATATGTTAAGATCATTATTTGAAGTTTTGGACACATTTAACATGAAAATCCAACATTATAACATTGTAGATATGACAGAAAATGTGGAAAAGCAGTCTACCCATTTCTACTGGAAACACCAGCTCAGTGCTCTGATTTATTTTCTAACCTGAGTGTACTACTTTAACTGGTTTTAACCACTGACTGAACTGATAGTTATGTATGACATATTATTATAGTAACTGTTTTTGATTGTAAGGATCATAAATCTCATGCTTTGTTATGAAACATGTATTAAAATGTACTTTTATAAATGTTTTGCTCCTGCACCACTTACAGTGGCACATTGTGTTTAACTGTGCCTAGTGTGTGTGTGTGTGTGTGTGTGTGTTGTGTGTGTGTGTGTGTGTGTGTGTGTGTGTACTTCTCTCTTAAGCGTGCTGATCTCTTCATTCCTGCTCTTGAGTTCTTGCTCTTGAGCATCAATAAACAATAGACCACCAACAGTAAAATTCAACAGCTTCAATTTAATTTAACAATCTTAACGTATTGTTTTTTACTTTTTTACTTTGGTTCATGTTAAACATTTAAATAAACATAAGATTAAAATGAAGCAATTTTTTTAAACTAAAAAATTAACAAATAAATGGAAATAATATCCATAATAGATTAACCTTTTTTATCTTGTCCTCCAGCTCCTTTTGCAGCTGCTCCCGCTCATTCTCACTCCTCTGCTTCTCCTCTTCAAGCTTCTGGACAGCTTCCTCCCTCTTCTGCTGCTCTTCCTTGAGTGTCCGCTTGTTAACAATCTTCAACCCGAACTGAGACGGGGAAGAGAGATATGAAGAGCAGCACAATAACATACATGTTATATTCTACAGGATCATATTCTAAATCTAATGACAAGCTGTAGTCAGAAACTCATGTAAGAGAAAATCATAGTTCTCTTGTTTGACCATTAAGAGTAATACAGTTAATTTATTCTCATTCACAATACCAGGATTACTTACCAGAGACCGGGCAGCTTTTTCCTCCAACTGGTACGAAGGAGAAAGAGGTAAAGAGAGACATGTTCTTTTATTAAAGCATGTCAGTAAATATACAACACAAAGACACCCAATTAAAGGTTAAACCCGCTCTACTCAAGAGCATTATACATTTCTCTAAACAGCAATGTCTTGAGAAACTTCTGTCTTGAGAAACATGGATGAGTAGGATGTTCAAAGTAAAGTAAATACAGAGAGATGCATTTTAATAGGCTAATAAATGCAGCAGTTAAAGCTGCTGCAAATTGATTAACAGGAATATAAAAAGAAATGTGTCATATTTTTAAATGTTTTTGTGTTTGGTTTGGTTTTGATGTTTAAATCAATTTGATCTGATTCTGGACTTGGTCAAATCCCTGTGGATCTGGTCTTGGAATGATTTTTGTAAGTGACCTGCACACACTACTGTAAGTTTGGATGTGTCTGTCTACACTATGTATGGCATAAAGAGTGTGACTTTAGATATCAGTGTATTTTCTCCTGAGCTGCAGAGAGAGAGAGAGAGAGAGATGTGACCAGAGATGTAAATGATGTTTTCAGGGCATACTATACCACACAATGAAACATTATCATAACTTAGGTCTGATTTTTGCAGCATTTGAACTTCAGTGCATTTAAGAAATGTAAGCTTTTAATGTAACATGAGTATCTACCAAAATAATTTGGAATATTCAAAAACATTGTAGAGAAAACACTGAACCCTCTCTATTTCAAAATGTATGGACAACAAAAGTTAGTCACTGTCAAAATAAAAACTTTTGAGAATTTCAAATTCTTCTGTTGACCACATCTTTCTTATCAGATGTTGCCAATGTATTTCTGGTTAATCTCTCTCTTCTGTTATTCTAATCTCCTCTGATGTTTGTTCTCATCCTCATTTGACTGTCTGTCTGAACTCTTCCTCTTCTGTCTCATTTCTCTTGAAACCTCTGAACGTCCCAACATTGATTGAAGTAAGCTAGTTAAAGTTAGCTGTTTTAGCTGCTTTTGTACACTTCTTACTTTCTTTGGAAACACAAATCCTGTTTCTTGCTGCAATAATTTTCTATCCTTCTAGCTCAGATCAAACTTTACTTTACCTGTTTTAGTTTCTTTCTCTTCCTGAAAGTCCTTCCTGTTTCTTTACTTAAAAGTTTGATCTTCTTTACCTTTTCTCCCGTCAAAGCCTCGGCTTCTTCTGGATCATTAGTTCTGTTTTCTTCTTTGTCAGTTTCATCCCTGCGGCTTAGCTTCGTGTCTGTGTTTAAAAAAAAGTCTAAAATGAAACATAAAACAGCCAAATTTCACTGATTTCCCCTAAACATCAGAATCATTGACATGTACAAAACAGTGCAATTAATTTGCTACTTACTGGTTTTGTTTTGTCTCCATTTCCACACAGAAAAGAGTAACAGAATAAACAGGATGATGCAAACAGCCAAACTAACAGCCAAGCCAGTGATGATGGAAGAAGAACTGGACTGGATCTCAAAGAAATCACCTGAAATCATAAAAAACACAATAACCATCACATTATCATACCTAAACGACATTAAAGGTCAATTTTCAAAGAATCGCAAAACGGCATGTACGACCGTTCTATTTACTGCCACGTAGTGGCGGTTTGATCATGTAACTACAGTCATGTGACTGTTCTATTTAAACATAATGGCCACAGTTTTAAACGCATATTAAACGTGAAATTAAACTACTTTAGGCAGCAAATTCCCTTAGTTAGAGTTAGATAAACATTAGTGATTGGAGTAAAATATACCACGTAAAACTACAACAATGAGGCTGTATCGTGACGGTGTAGCATCACAGACTTAGGTCCCTAAAACTCCGTTCATTTTACCGAAAACAATTGACTTTTAGTTTCACATAGGACACGATCCCCTGAGTAAAGGTCCTGTGTTTGTTGACCCATCTCTATGCAGAATTTGGACTCTTATACTTTGTCACCTCACTCTTTTTTGTTGGTCTAATGATAGCCATGAGAGTTGGAAACGTAATTCTCGGTCGTTATGAGCTGCTGGAATAACATGATATTTATTTTAAACTGGACCATGGTATCATTTATTAAATCATGTTTACCTGGAACATGGATTTCTGTCGCTCTGGTCTGGTTGATGTCCTTCTGCTGGACTCTACAGGTGAAGCTGTTGCTGTGTCTCTTCTCCACAGTCACTCTGCTGCTGACAGTATAGAGATCATCAGGACCTCTGACTGTCTCTGTAGGTCCAGCAGAGAGGAGGTTTCCCTCACCGTCCAGCCACAACACCTCAGGCTCTGGACACCAGCCTTTAGACTCACACTGTAGAACCACTCCTCTGGTGGCTTCATCAATCCCTGCTAAACTCATGACAGGCAAGGAAACGGCACCTGATGTTGAGCAAAAAGGAAAGATTTAATCAGTAGTCGGCAATAAAATGATGACTGTGGTTGTGCTTTTTATCTGAGTCTACACTTATCAGCCTTAAGTAAATACCATATACTGTATGTATCAACTCACCAACAACAAGTTCAACAAAAGACTCTGTGTTCAGCTTTGGAATGTAGCATTTGTATCTCCCCGCATCAGAAGGTTTCACTTTGGACAGTTTCAGTGAAATGTTTCCGTGTTTCAGCTCATCAGGAAAGAGCCATGTCCGTCCGTTGAAAGATGGATGTTTAGTTTGTACGAAGTCCTGACCACCACGCCACACAAGGACAAATATAGGATTCAAGTCAGATCTCGTCCACTCCAAAGTCTTGGCAGCAACATCCTCTGCCGGTTCCAGGCTACATGGTAAAATGACGTCATCACCAACTGTTGCTACTATTGGCTGAGAAGGACCAATTAACTGAGACTGACCTGGAAAGGAATAGATAAATGATGTATTAATTCCTGCATTATGAAAGAGTTTATTATTAATAATAATAATAATAATAATAATAATGCATTTTATGTAGCACATTTTTAAACACTCAAAAACTATTTACATTTTTTAAAAGAAAATACACATACTATGACAACTCATTACAATACACACAGAATTTAAAAAATTATACAAAAAAAAAGAATTAATCTTTAATACTCCCATGATACTGTGCTAATAGTGGCAGACCCTTTTTCTAATCTGAAGCATCTTTGTTGTCAGTTTTTCAAGTGTGTTGTATATATACACACTACCGGTCAAAAGTTTTAGAACCCCTCAATTGTTCCAGGTTTTTATTGAAATTCATGCAGTTCAATGTCTTATTGTACTCTGAAATGAAAGAATAGAACAAATGAACAATTTAACTTAAAAAAGAAATCATGGAATCAATTTATGAACCAAAATGTATTATAAATTTTTAACTCATCAATTTTTGACTCGTGGCATTCTTTTTACAATGGAAATCAAATATTCTTCAGAATGTTCTTCCCAACTCTGTTGCAGAAGTTCCCATAAATGTGTGGCACTTGTAGGTTGCTTTGCTTTCACTTTTCTGTCCAGTTCATCCCAAACCAGCTCAATGGGGTTTAAGTCTGGTGACTGTGCTGGCCACTCCATGTTTTTAAGCTTACCATCTTGTTCTTTTTGCTAAGCTAGTTCTGGCATAGCTTGGACTTATGTTTTGGGTCATTATCTTGCTGTAGGATGAACCCCTGACCAACTAGGCGCATACCAGAGGGTGGCTGCATGGCGCTGCAAAATGCTGTGGTAGCCGTTCTGGTTCAGGGTGCCTTTCACTCTGTACAAATCACCCGACCAGGATCTAGCAAAACAAGCCCCAGGCCATCACGCTTCCTCCTCCATGTTTGACAGTTGATGTCACACACTGAGGAACCGTCCTTTCGCCTATTCCTCTCGACGGCGTACAAAATCCCTGCGTGATGAACCGAAGATTTCAAATTTTGATTCATCAGTCCATAGCACCTTCTTCCAGTCGTCAGTAGTCCATTGACGATGTTTCTTGGCAAGCCTCTTTTTCTTATTCTGACGTGTTAGCGAGTGGCTTTCTTGCTGCAACTCGACCTATCAAACCTGCAGCTCCAAGTCTTCTCTTTACAGTTGAAACTGAGACTTGCTTATTACGACCACTATTAAGCTGTGTTCAAGCACAGCTTAATAGTGGCCGAAATAAGTAAAGTCTCAGCTGTTGTCGTGTGAGCCACCTATCACGCAAACTGTTGACTCTCTCTCGAAACTTGTCTTCTGATTCTGTTGTGGCTTTGGGTCTTCTAGACCTCTTCCTGTCAGAGTTTCCCCCAGTTTCTAAGTGCCTTTTGATAGTAAAGAATACTGTACTCACTGACACCTTGACTTTCTTCAAAATTTCTCTGTAGGAAAGACCATCATTCTTAATTGTTATGATGGTCTGTCTCTCCTCAATGTTAATTGCCTTTTTCCCACCATTTTTATAGCAATACACTACTTTCTGCAGTACAATAGTGTTCAAATAATGCTCACGAGGGTATGGTACCACAGTGTGTCCCAACAATACTTTTATACAAACAGGGGGTTGTAAGTAATCCAGACAAGTTGGAACACCTGTGGGGTGTGGAAACTTTCAAAGCTTGATCAACCTCCATTGCTTCAAAACAGCTTTACATTGTTAACCCTTTTATTGTTCCCCTGAAAAAGGCCTTTTTGTAAAATAATGAAATGTACATTATGGTACATTGGGTAACCTTACTTTTTCTTTAACCTCAGGCAGTTCACCACTTACCTTTGTACCATTTCAAGCTATTCATTGAACTTGAAATGCTAAAATTTCAATAAAATACTAAAAACATTGGGGTGTTCTAAAACTTATGACCGGTAGTGTATATTATAGCTACATTGTCATAAAGGTCAACACTTAATTGTGCCCAGTAGTATATTACTAAATACCTGAAGAACTAAAGACATTCCCAACAGCATCAGCTGCACTTAATTAGTTGGGTTAATTAGTAGAGATATTCCGATACTGATACCAGTTTTGGAAAAGCCTCCGATACTGCCTAAAATGTTGGTATCGGTATCGGAAAGTACTGGAGTATGATGATCTCTAGACAACAAGTTGAAATGTTTTACATGTGAATGTAGAAGTCACTAAAAAACTGTTTGCTTTTTAGCTCTGCCCTTTGTGCTTCAACTAAATTGATGACATTATTTTTTTCCTTTAGAAGAAAAAGTGTTTAACTGAAGTTCAACCCCTAATGTCTGATTTGAGGCCTCACTTTGACCTTGTGTCTGTATTTGTGTGTGAGTTACCTCTACAGGAGTGTTTTAGGAGAAGATAGAAAACCAAAACGCTGAGGGGTCTGAGCAGACATTGAGGGGACAGTCCGTTCTTCTGGGGAAGCATCTTAAATTTCTGAGAATCAACAGAGAGCAGTAATACATTATTTGAAAACATATGTTTTGGAATCCGTGTTTGTCAAAATAACTAGTGCAGTCAATAAGTAATTCCTGACCAAGTTTTGTGGTTTTCAGGACTTTATCTATTTCACATTTGAATTACTCTACTTTCATGTGTGGAAAATCCTTTGATTTTTACTATTATTACTATATGCAAGGCAAGGCAAGGCACAAATAAGAATTAAGGCTGTTGGGCACAAATTGGGTCTTATAATAAACCCAATTTACATAAAACATTCATATTCAAACTGTGCCTCCGCTCGTAATAATCCATTCACTTTCCTGTGATCGTGACATCATCACCTGTCCTTCTGAACTTCCACTGGCTCCCTGTCCCACAATGGATCCAATTTAAAGTCCCTCTCCTCACTGACAAAGCCCTCCATAACAAGGCACAGTCCTATCTCACCGACCTGCTCCACCATCACACTCCTTTCTGCAGCCTCCGCTCCTCTGATGCCCACTTACTGTCTCCTCCACTCAGGACCAAGCACCGGACCTGGAGTGATAGCGCCTTCTCCATAGCTGCCCCCTTGATCGCAAACTCTCTCCCCAAACAAATCTGTGAGTGCACCAATCTGCCCATGTTTGACTAACCAATCAAAACTCACATCATAAGAACACTGTTACTGTTTAATTAATGTTGTGTTATATATTTTAGTGTGTGGTTTCCTTGTTTAACTCTATAAAGTGTCTTTGAGTATTATCAAAGCACTATATTATTGAAATGCATTATTATTATTATTATTATTATTATTATTATTATTATTATTATTATTATTATTATTATTATTATTATAACTTATATTAGACATGGGCAAGACAATCTGCTGTAGTTCAAACCCAGCATAAGAATCTACTAATCTAGTGGGATTTTCACAGACATCCATCTCTAGTGGTTACAGAAAATTGTCCAAACATGAGAAAATATCCAGTGAGCGGCAGTTCTCTGGGCCAAAATGCCGTGTAGATGACTGTCGTCAGAGGAGAATGGCCAGACTGGTATATACGTGAAAACACCTTCACTTGTATATTTTATTACTACTAAGGTAATGTCAAAACTGACAACGTGTCCATGTAATGCAGTTGAACTTTCACTTTTGGCAACACAGATAGTCCAGTTCACATGCAATACTATCTATTTGGTACACTACAATTTTCTTACCAACATCGAAAAGCCTGCTCCTTAATGAATTTAAGTGTTAAATGTTTTGATATAGCCTGACTTGTTCCATAGTTTAGCCTTCATTAGAGCCCTTTTCTTTTTAGTTAAAACACATAAAATAGGCAAAAATAAATTCAGAAGGTGACATACCTGCTGCTTCATGTGTCGCTTTATCCAACTGAATGGCCAAAGTCATTCAATCATTAACAGGCTACAACTTCCCCTTTTTATCAACTGCAGAGTGCTGCATGAGGTAGTTTGTGGTGCAAATTACAGTATGTAGAAACAGTTCATTCATCTTCCCCTAAAACCTCCAAGTATTCAGTGTTTACGCATGTAAAATATTGTATGGTATTCAATGTGGAACAACACCAAGAAAGTCACTATTACAACCACATTATCAGCAAAGCCATCAGGTTAAGCAGAGGAATTAGTTTTTAGATTAAAATGTCTTTAAAAAGGAAACATAATTTCAGATTTAGAAAACTTAAAATTATATTAATTAGTAACAAAGCATGTTGGTTGTCCAACGCTCACTTTCACTATGAGTGAACATCTGAACTTTGAGCCTGTTGCTAGATAACTGATCAAAAAACCCAGGAGCAATAAGGACTTCATTGTTGTCTAGCAATTCAGGAAAAGGGGTGTTCATGAGATAGATGTTAGATATGCTATCTTACTGCAGGAGGTAGAACAAGATTTAAAAGACGGGTCAATTTTGTTATGCTGGAGACTTGTGTCTGCAATTTGCAACATTCAATGGTCATTACAGCACAGCTGTAGCAGCACTGTGGTCAATGTGCATGCTGCAAGGGATGCGTTACAAACAGACACGTGAAAATAGTCAGCTGGTCGATATTTTTCTGCAGCAGTGAAGAAAAATAGTGACATAACAGTATATTTGCTCAAGTGGTGTATTAATACATTGTGTATTATTGATTCATTCAGTTAGTTTTTTTCAAACTGCACAACATAAAAATAAAAAATAAACTCCCTGTCTTTTTGTCATCAAAAATAGAAAATGACTGTAGTTTTATTTTAATTTTGCTTTGTACTGCATTTTTCCATTTTTCATACATTACACCTGTGTAGCGGTTGTGTACTCTTTGTGTGTTGTGTATCAATGAAACATGTACTCTTTTTATCTTGGGCTCCAACCTGCTGTTTATTACCTGATGAGTAGTCTATATCTAACCTCTGGTGGATTTCTGAGAACTATGGTTAATCTTTTCTCAGATCTCTGCAGGGTAAATCCAGATAGCTAGCTAGACTATCTGTCTAATCTGAGTTTTCTGTTGCACGACTAAAACCACTTTTAAACGTACACACGTTCCTTCCGAGCCTATTTTGCAGCGTCACCTTGACTTTTCTCCAGTGCTTAGCTCCGTCCAAGACGATTGTTTAAAGAAATGCCAATAAACCAGCGCACGTTTTCCCCCCATCCCTGAATGCTGTGTGGAGTAGTTGTGTGCGATACTGCAATATTTGGTAGAGATCCGATACCAAGTAAATACAGGGCCAGAATCGATACTTTTTAATAAATAAAGTGCATCATCAAATTGCTAAATCTGAATGAATTTTTATGACCTAAAGTGTTTTTGTGATTTTACCTTTGGATTTTTAATTACTTAAAACCCCGGGTAAAGAATTTTCTTATGCTTGAATACATCTGTTGTGTTACCACTGTATCTTTTTTACAAATTATACAGCTTGCCGTTGTTTCATTTTCATCCTAAAAATATAGCCTCACAGCGCTCCTATTCCTCTCCGCCATTTTTCTGCTCCATCTCTGTCCCGGTTTTGTGTGTGTGTGCTGCTGGCCGCTGCCGGGGCCTGGCTGCTTGCTTGCTTGTTTGCCTGGCGCCGCTGAGTTACGTGAGGGTACAACATCAAATCACAGGAGGGGGGAGGAGGAGCAAAGTGTGCCTGCTCCACGCTGTGACAGGAGCAGCATTTTAAACCAGCGGCACTTACACAGACAGCCATGTCACCATTTTGAAACCGCAGCAGTGCATACTGGAGAGAAACTAAAACTAAAGTATTGATCTCATTACACTGGTAGTGATCAATATCAGTATCGACGTTGGTATCGATATTATCGATATTTGGATCGATCTGCTCACCACTAATGTGGAGTAGCCAGACCTCTGGCAAAGCGAGACTATCTGATGAGTAACAGCATAAAAGTTGTTTTCCACAGTTCAGCCAGTCTCACACAGAATACCAAAACAAATAGGAATTAAGTGAATTTCAGCTAAAATGAAGCTAGCAAAAACGTTACATGTTGACAACAAATGAACAGAAAAACATCTTTTAAAACAATGAAAGAAACTAAATCGACATACTGCATTTACTCAAGTAACTGAATGCTGAAGATAAATAAATACAAAACACAATTTTACCCAAAAGAAGGCGATTAAAATAAATACATAACAGAGCTAATGTTAAGGCAGCTTACCTTGGAGACGCCACATGTAAAATGTATATAAATTGGTGCACTGCTCAAGTTTGCAGGGGAGCAGCAGAGGCCACCCCCAATACACACAACCAGATCTCCATGGCAACCACTTTTACTTCTACAAAAAAATCTTAACTAATTTAAAACAAGATAAAAAGCAGTATAAAATGAGACAGTTAACTGTATACAAATAATTTGATGACTGATAATAAATCATCAAATATATATTGAAATCAATAAACTTTGACAGTGATGGTCAGTAGCAGGCGTAAAGTCGACACACTCTCGTGACCTGTATGGATGGCCTGGAGAGACACCACTCTCTTCCAGGTCAGTACTGTCACTTTCCACACCAACTAAACCAGTAAAAGCCGGGAAGTCCTCTCCAATATATCCACAATTTCGTCACTATAAACTGACGTTTTAGAAGGAGGACCTTTGAGGACTGGTCTTTCTTCGCTCTGCTCAGGAGGTCTTTCCACTTTTTTTCGTACATGGCTCTCTGTACGAAGGCTGCCTGAGTAATCAGAGCAATCCTTCATCGCCTCCGTTATCCGTCTCCATGTTGTTTGTTTGTTTTTGTTTGCTACAACGTTGGACTGCTTTGCAATCAACGTGTGTCTGTGCCGACTGTACTGTTCTAACAATTTTCTTATCTCAAAGTCAGTGAAATTGCCTTTTCTTTTTCTTTGATCCTCCATTGAAATGGCTGCAACTTTACAAAAACAGAGGAAAATCGTTTACAACGTATCATAGAAACAGACGTTGCTAGGCAATAGCCATAGTTCCGTGGTCATTCACATGAATGCTCATCTCGTAGTTATGCCTAGGCTTAAGTTGGGTTTGTGCAACCGACGTGAAATCAATTCTAAAGACTGGTCTTAACAAAGACCAACTTAGCAGTTAGAACCAGGCTTAGTAAAGACCAGTTGGTCTTAGCGATTGCACATTCTTGTGAATGAACGCAACATTTGCGTAAAAACAAAGTGCTATTAACAGCTGTAATGTTGGTGTCAATGCTGCATTGTGGTGAGGCACAAACTGTAAGTCCGAGGACAGCTCTTTAATTGGTTAGTAGATATCTCTCCAACAGAATCGAAACCTCTCATTCAGCTGCTCATCATTGTATATGTCCAATGGATTGCTTCTGTTCCTAATAACTCTCTCTCATTATAAAATCAGTGTATAAGTCTGTTTATTGCTGAGTTGTCAAGTCGTTACTATAGAAAGGTGCTTAGATTTCGACCTTATGCCTGCTACTGACTAGGCGAAAGAATTCTGCCCGGTCTTAGCGAGAAGAAGGCTTAAGCCAAAATGGTGAAACTGGTGTAACTATAAGGTCGGACTAAGAACAATGAGTTAAGACCTACTTACCTACCACCAGGTGTAAGCTCTGTTGGTGCAACCAGATCCAGGATCCTTCTTTGACCACTGCCTAGCAGACGGTTGTAGGGTGAGGCTTCATAATCACTGGGGGATAAACTATTAGCCTGAAATCAACCAGACAAGACCACACAATACGCTCTTCAAGCAATCTGTTTTGGGAAATTGGGACCAGGTGTGTTATTCTTAAGTAGATAACCTGGTTATTGGAGAAAGTTTAGACTGGACCCACTCTACATACTGATCCACAGCCACCCCAGGTTAAGGTCACTATTTGCAGGGCTGGTTACCACTTGTTTTAATTGGGTGACTAAATGTAAATGGACTGTATTTATACTGTATTTTCTAGAATTTACGACTACTCAAAGCATAAAAGTAGATGAACCATTCACCATTAGCACACATACACTGTGGCCGAGGCTGCTGTACAAGGTGTCATCAGATAAACATTCACACACATTTGCACTCCGATGCACAGCATCAGGAGCAATTTGGTGTTCAGTGTCTTACTCAAGACTGCCAGACTGTGCTGTATGTTCCAGCCACAGTGACTCTGGCTTCAGCTTTTGCATCAATATCAGAAATAAACTGCACAGGAAGAGGAAGTTGTCGTCTACATACTTGAGTTGTATTTCAGTCTGATACTCAGTCAGCAGGAAGACAACATGGAGGCTACAGCTCTCTGCTTCAGACTGTGTAAGTGCATACTCTCAGGTTTTCTTCTTTTATTCAAATTTTTACATCCTATGTATCAAACCATCTGTCTGTTATGTCTTTGCTCCCTAACAATCTAGTAATGCTTGGATTCATTCTGCTGAACAGTTTTACACAGAAAAGTGGTAAGTGACAAAGAAAACCCTTAAGATACTCTGTTTTGTTTAATTTAGTTTGTTTTTTGCAGCATTTTCTCTATCTAAAGGAATTTCTAATCTGTCTGGCGATATGATATAATTTAAATTCCTACAGTTTGGTTAGTATTGTATTTTGTGAAAGGTTTAGGATTATTAATGTTGCGAGCAAATACCTGACTGTATCTTGTAAAAAGTCCTAGTTTATCCTAAGTCAAAAGGTGTAGACACCTACTGTATAATGATTTTGTTTCATGTCATATGACATCATATTATTGAGTTCTGAATGTTTCTTTTTGGACATTCCACAATATTTCTTGGTTTCAGATGCAGCTTTTCTTCGTATCACTCCAAAGAAACTGCAGCTCTTTCAATTTGACTCTGTTTCTTTTGACTGTGGGAGGTCTGATGGCTCAACTAAATTAAAAGGGATCAGGAATACTGAGGAATTTGTTTTAGAATGTGATATAAAGACGCCAACAGTGTCCTCCTGCACCATTGAGAGAGTCTATCCAGCAGACAGTGGAGAATACTGGTGTGAGACTGAAGGAGGAGATAGAAGCAACACGGTCAACATCTCTGTCACTGGTACTTTTATTGTATTTCTAAAGTCACTACATATCTATTTTGAACTTGTAGTTATCTGAGTTTTCTCATTAAGTAAATTCAGTATGACACTTAATCCGAAAACAATTAATAACTTTATTTATATAGCACCTTTAAAACAAAGTTTACAAAGTGCTTTGACAGACAAGCAAGGCAAATGAGGTCAGTAAAAATAACAGAAAGCTAAACAGTGGTACCGGAAAAGCCAAAAACAAAGTAATGAGAAGACAAGATAAACGTATAGTCTGTATCCATAGAATAGAGAAGAGTAAAAAGAGACATCACATGAAAGCAAGTCTAAAAAAATGTTGATTAAAAAGAGTCCACTGATTCATTGTTGTAATGAGAAGACAAGATAAACGTATAGTCTGTATCCATAGAATAGAGAAGAGTAAAAAGAGACATCACATGAAAGCAAGTCTAAAAAAATGTTGATTAAAAAGAGTCCACTGATTCATTGTTGTCAGATCAACATGGTGAAGATTATCAGGTTTAGAGTCACTGAACTTTTTTTCATTCAATGTATTTATATATATGTAAGTACATTCTGAATTGTGAAAAATGCAAAGGTAAATTTAAATATACTGGGTCAAGGACTCATCCACAGTTTCTAAAGTCTGTCTATGGTGAAATCTAAAATGTCTATAAACATAACTAAATTATTGCTAATCTATGGTGTGTGTGTGTGTGTGTGTGTGTGTGTGTGTGTGTGTGTGTGTGTGTGTGTGTGTGTGTGTGTGTGTGTGTGTGTGTGTGTGTGTGTGTGTGTGTGTGTGAGAGGCCCTTTGTCTGGGACCTGTAATTGTCAATTAAAGGTCTATTATATTAAATTAACACATTTCATCATCTTTTTATAGCCAGATTTTGTACTTATACACTTCAGAAGGTTGAGCTATCTGTCACAGTTAAATTATTGCTTTCTTGATTTTATTGTCTATTGTAAGTAACTCCAGTTGTGAGTTTGTACATGAAGCATGTGTCTAACAGTTCATTTTTACTGTTGAGCTGGTTCAGTGATCCTGGAGAGTCCTGTCCTTCCTGTGATGGAAGGAGAAAATGTAACTATGCGCTGCAGAAACAAGACATCATCCACCAACCTTCCAGCTGATTTCTATAAAGATGGCCGCTTCATGAAGAGCAGTTCAGGAGAAGAGATGATCATTAAGAATGTTTCCAAGTCTGATGAAGGACTCTACAAGTGCAGCATCTCTGGAGCTGGAGTATCACCAGAGAGCTGGCTGGCTGTCAGAGGTGGAACAAACAGCGTTACTGCAACAAACAGCATTACTGGAACAAACAGCGTTACAAAACAATGTAAAGATAAAATGTTGCAATATCATCTGTAAGGGCAGGACGGGTGCAGATTACAAATGGTGATGGCACCCCTTCTTATGAAAACTCCAGTTGTTTGATGCTTATGACATCTGCCAGTGTTGCTAAAATTGTAATCATTGGCTGTTTATAAAATGACTCCTGCAAAGGAGCAATCTACTCCTTATGTAGAGGAATCTGAGCATGTGCCTTAGAGTTTAAAAGGGATCCAAGTAAACCCACATACTGTCCATCACTTGAACACACTTTAACATTATGTTTTGGTCCTCAAATCATCAAACAAAATATATGACGACACACCGCCCCATGCAAAGAGCAATAGATATGCTTTTAACCCTCAGAAGTCTAATCGATTTTTAAATATCTTCTTAAATTCACCTTTCAAGGGTTTTTGAATATAAACTGATATGTATTTTACATCACAATTGGTTTAATAGTTAATTTACTAATTTAACAGTGATGTTACCAACGTTTTAGGTTCACATAAGTAGTGTAATATATGACTTAATTAGACAGTGTTAGAAAGTTTTGTGCAATTTTTCTGTTGCATATCTTTCATATTTACAACTGTTTGTTAATTGTTTAAACATTTAAATAGGTTTTTCAAGTGTCTTGTGTTTAAACAATGTTTATTTTAAATTTAATTTAATTTAAATTTTCTATTACTTTGCAGCAAAAAATGCTTCTACCATCCCTCAATCACCTAATAACCCCCCTCGTGCCCTCATCCTGCTGTGGATCACTGTGACTGTTTTAATGGTGGCGTTGGTGCTGCTGGTGGTGGGATTCCTTCATATGAGGAGACGCAAAGGTACAGAAAAGTAACTACCTCAACATTAGCTGTATGCCAAAAAAACACTTAAACAAGAAAGTAACTGTGTGATCAATTCCAAGAACTGAACTTAACTTTATGTTGCCTTCAACAAGCTCAACCTATCAAATACTTTTGCTTTTCTATCATTCAGCTTCCTCAAAGACAACAGCAGCAGCATCACACTCAGGTGAGGTGTTGTAGATATTACATGTTTTCCTACTTTTATTTTCCATGACCGTAGAACTAAGACTAAATATCATCCTAAAATCTGAATGCATAAAAAGGATCTTTGGGTACTATATATTATACTTACTATGCGTACTATATTCATGCAAAACATGTGTACCTGTCTACCTGCCAACCTTCTGCTTCTTTGCATTAAAAAATCATTGATTTTTAGATTTTTCTACCAACATTTCCATGTTCAACATGTTTCAGTCTGTGGAGAGGAACCTGAAGACGATCCAGACCGTGTGACGTATGCAGTCGTCGTCAAAAAAAACGAACAGGACAAAGGTTTACTTACTTAATACGTTTTTTCTTTAATTTAACGTGATGTGAGTAACACAACAAGACTGTAATGAATAACTTATGCATTCATTATTGGTGAGTTATATAAGCACACATACACTCCCTACTTTGAGAGATAAAGTGTTACTTTAACGTCTAAGAAAAGTCGCTGTTCAGCATGTTGAAGCTGTCAGTTGAGGTGTTAGTTAAGACGTGTTTCACAGCAGGACTGAGATGTGAATTATTTTGACATCCTCCCATCGTGTCACATACACTGTGTTTGGTTTTAGACTCTGGAGACGCCGCTGATAATTTGAACGTCTGCCTTGAGTCAAACCACAGCAGCAAACCACAGAGTGAAAGAGGTGAGAGGCCTTTTGACCCCCTTCACTCTGTCAATATGAGTATTTATAACGTGTTCATTTAGGTTTATCAGACTGACTCTTACTTGCTGATTGTTCTCCTCTTCAGAAGAAGAGGAATCCTCTTTACAAGTAGTTTACTCTGCTGTGACAATACGTGAAACTCCACAAGCTCTCCAACGAGGTTTGTATTTCAGTTATTTGTCCTCAGCAAAGTAGGCTATCACCACTCATGGTCATGTACATTTACAATTAATTTTAAATATTTGTAGTGACTGTAAAAAATTAACAGAAGATTTCAAAACGATAGTACATAAACATATAGTACTACTGAGACAAATTAATATTTTAGGAACATTAACACAATGTAAGATCACATTTACCGGAATAATTTTTTATCATGGTGTTTAGAAAAGGTAAAACATAAAGCACAAGTTAATGACAGGCTAAAACCTACACCTTATGGCATAATTTACTGTAGAGGCTTTAATATTTAGTCCACCTCATTATAAAAAAGTTCTTTTAGTACTTTTTTTCAGCTATCCCAGTTGTGGGATTTAAAATGTTCATCTGAGGTCAGGGCAGTCTTCAATACAAAAAAGGGATTACCCTGGAGAATTGTGAATATGAATAACTTTAGATAATTCTTTAAAAAAACTAGATTATCATCAATTGGATCCAAATTTGTGAATTTGTGTAGAAAATTGTCCAGAAGATTAAAAGCTTGCCTTAATCTTTTCCTGAAATCTTATACAAATAAATTCAGATTTTCATTAACTAACTAACCACACTAGACCACAAGGTGCACATGCATTGCTTTTGGGGCATTCAATAGGCCAGGCAGGGAGTTGAAATGGCTAGAACATCCGATTCATTTTCAAAATAAAAACCTTGTGACGATTCCTGATCGATATCACATCACTTTACTCTTTCAACAACACAAATCTTTCTGGATGTTGTTCATAACTGGACTAAATGGAAGAATCCATTTAACTATGTAGACTATTTACTTTCATGGTACAGTAGAAGCACCAATACCCAGGAAAAATTAGCAAAAAACAATGAAATCTGCAAGTCGGGGAGTTAAGATGCTCTGCTCCTGAGACGCTCCCGGTGTGGGATGCACGGTGGACAATGGAACAAAACCAGCATGCAGCCGGACTGTAGCACACGTGTGCCTGGTTGAATTCTAGGGTCATGTTCCCCTTGTAAATTACCAGTGTTTAAAAGGCTATCCAAAAACACCGGTTTGACCGGAATTGTAATTTGGGTAAGGTTTAGTCATTGTTCTTTTGTTTTCAATGTTATGTAGTAACTTATTTATTTTAATATTTTTTTCTTAAAAAATGACTATGAAATTAATGATATTTCTTGTGTCTTAACATGAATCATAGATTGTACTTGTTTCTCAATCTGAATCAGAATCCAGCTCCACAGCAGCCAAAACAGAGCAGCAAGGTCTCTACGCAGCTGTCCTGAAGGTAAGACAGCAGCAGCTTCCTTTAATGTCACTAATTACTCTTCCTAAGTGACCGTGAACTCACCACACTGCAGGTGCACGGCTTGTCTGCTAATCTAACTGGGAACTCAGACACTATGAGAAAACTTCAGTGACCTTTGAGTTTTACCACAGATATAGTCTTTGTGTACTATCTTACAGGCCACAGACAGCAGAGACACCTGACTGAAGAAGGGAGGAGAGCCTGCCTGCTGATGTTTGCAAGATAAGAAATCCTGTTGTGTTTTACAGCTTTGTGTTGAACTTATGTGTCTTTCTGAAGTCAGTTATTTCATTTGAGTACACCATGTATTCATATAATTTAGTAAAAAAGTAAAGTAAAGTAAAAAAACATGTTATCCAATATTATCCTGTAGCTATACGTCAAACCTTTCGTATTTCAAAATGTTGCATTTGTATATATGTAATATAAGAAGTGTATAAATATACTAATGAAATAGCTATTTACTTGTGCACTTTGTGAAGCTTTAAACCCAGAATAAAAGATGGCAGAGTTTGTACATTAGATTGGACATATAGTTAATGGTAGTACTATTTCACAGTTTCAACTTTTGTTTTACTATTTTCACAAACAGAGGAAGTTCAGCTGGATGATCTGCTGTTTTATGTGACTCACAGTTAAAGTGTTTATTTTTATTATAATGTGACAGTTAAACCACATTGATCTCTCTGCTGTGTTCACATGACTGGAGACGCTGTTTATTCAACTGCTGCTGTTTTTAAAACAGTCACAGTGGTCAACCACCAACATGATGCTGTTGCAGCAGTTTGACCTTATGAATGATATCTGTCTGTATTTCTATATAGATTGTCTTTTTTTCCCTAGAGTGGTCCTAACAGTGCTACACCCCGAGGTGGAGCTTGTCTTAATACTTTCTGAATAAGATGAACATAAATGTGAAGGGACTAGGACAATTCCAAAAAATGTATCCGCTCTATTGTACACCATTGTTTGAAAAGTTTGTCTTGCAAATATATTAAGCGTTGCCAAAATGTAGGTACATCAGTTAGACTTTCCAACAAACACAGCTGTTCAAAATAAAATAATAATACTAACATGACTGCAGTCTTTTTTTTTATTGTTACGGCAGTTTCCCCCACCCCGCAGTAAAACAGCACACATGTCAGTCTCATTAACACCTCCGTTTTTCCATGGAGGAATATTACTCATGTTTTTTTTTTTTATATATATATAGTTTTTATTTAATTTTAAAGTCTGTACAAGTCACTGTTTTTCAATGTTTTTTTCTCCCCATTTTCCCATCGATTCCAGAGCCCAACAATTCACCCCATGAGTAGGCTACACAAAAAAATTATAAAATAAAAACTAACAAAAGACAAGACAAAACGTAAGCACAAACTTATATGGCAAGAATATCAATGCTAAAGAGTTGAACAAAAAACAATACATAAATGTCAAAATAAAACAGAGAACAAAAATAAGAGCAAGAATAAAGCAATGATCTAGGTCAGACTCAGGATATATCTCACGGTTGTTGTAGAATTAAAACACACACACACACACACACACACATACAGCATTACTGGACTTTTTCAATGAGCCAACTTATTCAGGAGGGACAACAGACTGTTATACTGTAGGAAATAAAAGGCTGCCACTTTTTTAGAAATCCCTCACTAACCCCACTGATAGCAAACCTGATCTTCTCTAGGTTTAGAAATGAGATCATGTCTTTCAGCCAGGTGGATAAAGGATAGTAGGCTACTCATGTTTAAAGTAATATATGAAGAAAATGTATTGGTATAGTTATTTTCAACTTGCAGGTTTACAGTTTTTGCCAATTGCTCACTTGTTGCAGAATGTGGCTCATTGTGTTAAAACTTTTCACACAAGCCAAATAAGCACTTAGAGATAAATATCTCATTTACATGTCAAGATGAATCTCTGCAATAATGTTTTTTTTTCTAAATGGCATTTTTGCAACAAAATGATACACACATGCACCACTTGAATTACTCTTTCAAAGCAACAAAAAACATGCTCTCTTTAGTACTTTGTATACATATTTTGTCATACAGGCTTCTGTGAAAGATTGTTCCAGTACAAAACATCTACTTACTGTATATTTCAATTGCAGGATTGCAAAAAAAGTGCAAAGCAGAAAACATGTTTGTAATTTTGGTGCCTTTGTTTAAGGCATGGTTACAAAAGTAAAAGGTTTTGATGCTTTTGTCAAAGCATTAACTTTCAGTGTGTAAGCAATCGGCAAAAAACATATATGTATGATTTACGGCAGCCAGGGAACATCTGCACAGTTTAATGTAGAAAAGTATTTTGTTTGCATAAGTTTGATATCTTATAATTAAATGTACAACATTTGCTGGATTAGATTATAAAAGTAATGTATATTAAGCTCTGAACACAAAGTATCAGTCATTAACAGCAGAGATCAAAGTCTGCTTCTTATTGCCTGATAATATAACATTGTTTCTGAGACGAGGTGACTTGCTGCGGCACAGAAACATGTACAGTATGTTCGCATTTCCGAATAATTTTCATAGTCATTATAATGTACTATAATTTCAAATTAAAGTTTAAGTTGAAATTAAAAATTAAAGTAACATTTGTAACAAATTGTTATGCATCTGCATGTCACACATTTTGTAAACTTTAAGCTAGATAATTGAGCCACAAAAAATCTATAACTGGAATTAAAACAATGGAAGCTTGTATGCTATGGAAGGGCACAACAGATACTAATGTGCTAAACAAGTGTTAGCATATGAACATCTCTCATAAAACAGGTGAAATATCCTTTGTTTTTGTGCTTTAACACAGTATAGAAGGGACACATTACATTTTGGAAGGTAGAAACAATTTATATATTATGTTTCAACCTATAGAACTACAAAAAGGCAGTACCTAAAATGTCTCTACAGATCAAAAATATACTGTAGGCCCACTTTTATTTGGCTAGGACTGGAAGTCTTTTTTAAACACAATGAAGTGGTACCGTAAGACATGAGGGTCAGAAACTAGTGTAAATATTTGAATATGCAAAATGTTTTTTTTCACAAATACCACCACTTCAAAATGCATTATTATTGTATTTCATCTACACTAGTACAGTACCCATTGAAAACATGCCTGTTTGAAATGGGTCGATTGCTCAGGCTATGGTATTGTTGCTTGCAGCTGCCTCAAAAACTGGCGCTTCCGTGGGTCATGAGCAATACACCTACTATGACATAGCTGGGTCACACACTCAAGTTGCAGCTACTCACGGTCAGAAACAGCAGTGAAATACAAGGAATAAAAACACCAACAGCAAATTTTACCCATTAGACAAGGTAGTCAACTGTCTGGGGACCCCAACTAAAAGGGACTAAACAGTCCCCCTGCTGCCGAGAGCGCTGTTCACTTGTGTATTGTTTTTTTAATTTAAAGGGGTGATAGAATGATTATATAGGGTATTTTACACTGTTCCTTAAGGTCTCCTAATGGGGTATGTAACATTGGTTGGGCTGAAAACTGCCCGAATGCTATTTTATTAGGCCCTTAACTACCCTGTGAATATGGCTCTATTTGGAACAAGAGCTTTTCTTCCAAATATGGTATGCTCATGAATATTCAGAATGAGCTACGTGCTGATTGGTTTGAGCAAACTACATAGAAACACATGGGAGACTCGACAGCAGGTCTCACTGCAAAGTTATACATTGTTTGTCGGGCTATTTCGTTATTAAAATTCACTTCTGAGACTTTTTTAGGCGAGAAATCAACTATATAAAGCTCAAATATGGGACGTTTTACGAAAATTGATGGCTTATTGCAAATTTGGTAAGACTGTGTGTTGGAGTTCAGCTGCCGGTGCTGCCTGTGTTGCTGCCTCACTGCCCGGCCTGCCTTCCTCCACAGACCCTGGCCTGCAGCTCCCCTCTTCCTGCTAGCTAAATGGCCCGTGTGTGAGAGTGATAGCGCGGTCAGCGAGCTTGTTACACCAGCAATCTCTTACAACAGTTCCAGTTAATCTAGGCTGGCTGTCAGCTGCCGGCATAACTACAGTAGCTATATTTACAGTTTGAATTTTTTCACGCCACTTATACAACATATCTCTAAAGGTCTTAAAGCTAACAACGGTGTCCGATTTCAAGTTAATGAATTTTTGTGAAGATTAGGGGTTTCGTTATCTATGACTGTCCCTTCATGCTAGCTATGTGTAGCTACAAATAACGGATAGTTAGCTTCATTTTCGGCATAAATAAAGTATATTTACAGTTTGAATTTCATCACGCCACTTACACAACATCTCCGTAAATGTCTTATAAAGCTAACAACGGTGTCCGATTTCAAGTTAATGACTTTTTGTGAACAGTGGGGGTTTCGTTAGCTATGACTGTCCCTTCAATCCTAGCTATGTGTAGCTAGCTAGCTACAAATCACGGATAGTTAGCTTCATTTTCCGCAAAATTTGTGTATATTTACAGTTTGAATTTCGTCACGCCACTTATACAACATCTCCTAAATGTCTTATAAAGCTAACAACGGTGTCCGATTTCAAGTTAATGAATATTTGTGAATTTCAGAGGAATTCTAAGAGGAGCTAGCTCTCATTGATAGAGCTACATCCAGCCGCAGGCTCCATCAATGAGACTCAGGGACAAGCGGCGTTTATTTCCCCAATCGTTTGTTTAAATAACTCAACACATTATAATTACACACATTAAAAGATTAACTGAAACCTGTGGTAACAGATTGCTGGCGTAACAAGCTTGCTGACCGCGCTCTCACTCACACACACACGGGCATTTAGCTAGCAGGAAGAGGGTGCTGCAGGCCCTGGAGCTCTGTCAGAGCACCAGCGTTTAGTAGTCCATTATCCAAAAACGGTGACTTTGCAGGTATGGAGTGCTGTGGGCTGCCAGTCATGGCGCAGCTCCAAGTACCTCAGAGCAGGCCGGGGTGTGTGAAGGAAGGCGGTCGGGCGGGCGAGGCAACAACACAGGCAGCACCGGCGCTGAATTCCGACACACAGTCGGACAAAGTTTTGCAATTAGCCATCCATTTTCATAAAGTGGCCCATATTTGAGCCTTACATAGTTGATTTCTCCGCATAAAAAAGTTTCAGAAGTGAATTTTGTAATGGAATAGCAGAGATCTCGCGACCTAGATTGGAAGACTACCTGATCTCAGGTCAGTTGTGAGCCTATGTAAATGTAGGGCGTGACCGTTCTCTTAATACACCCATGGGCTGACAAAGGTTCCGGTTTTTGGGAGGCTGAACGTCAACTTTGCTTGTGGGCTTTTTTCAGCTCGTTGGGATTCGTGTTTAAAGGGGTTTCAAAATATATGATTTTCATAGGGTGTAATGGGACTTTGAACTTCTATGTATGTCCTATTTACCCACCGAACTGTCGTTATTCAACTATGACAGGGGTAAAATCGGTTTTGCATTCTATACCCTTTAACATTTTTCATTACGCCCACTTGTGTGTCTTTCACGTGAACAGTGGCCATTCACCTACTTCAGTCTTTTGACCAGCCCACAGAGAGGAGGGTTAGGGTTAGGATTAGATTTGATTAAAACACCCGAGGAATGAACAAAGCGTTTCCTGGGTGAAAGTATTTTCTTTTAAGTCGTGAAGTGAACTCCGTTCTCCAGTTTGAAAGCGTTGTGTTTTGTGTTGACACCACATTGTGCTATTTCATTCTGAGCTTATTTTCCATTGAATATTGAAGTTTAATGACCTGCTGTTTACCCCAGAATCCATTTCTCTTGTTTTCAGATGAAGAAATCACATACAAAATGTATAAACACAATCCGGTTTTTAATGTAACATTATTTTGTAACTCTCTCTTCTCTCATCCTCCCTCAATTTCCCTCCTGCTGAACCAACAACTGGGAGAACTAAACAAAAGACTAAACAAAAGACGCAGGTCATGCAGTAACACAGCCGATGGTTTAACAGGAGCAAATGCAAATATTTGGACTGACTCTATTCTGTCCTTATACTTCCCATTATACAAGACACAGTTTACCTTTACACTGCTGTTTGTTGTTTCTACAGAGACTCCTGAATGCCTCTTCTACAGACATACAGATTCTCATGTGGTTTTGTGTCTGAGGATATCAAATTATCAGCAGCATATGTACAGTCCAAAATAAAACACAGACCAACATATACTGAGATATACTGACAGCCTGCCTTTTAAAAATACTCCATGCATCAGGTCCCTCTGAGGTTTGTAACCTTTTCTGTGTGAGAAAGTCTCTGCAAATATGAACATGTAAACAAGAGAGTTTGACACCTTAAACCTAACAAACAAAGGTCAAAATAAAAACAGATGGAAATTAAATGTAAAAGAAATCTTGGTGATGCTTTTTAAAGTGCATCTTTCCTGAGTTGGTGGATTTCCTAGACTCAGAGGATGGGATGTTCTCAGCTCCATTACGTTGACGTCCAAACTACCGTTTACCTTTACACATGACTATCAGTTATTCATGTTTGACTCTGAGTTTCCCAGAGTGCAGCAGTCCCACCAGCAGCAGCAGCAGAGCCACCATCACTATGGTGAACACAGTCCTTAAGATGAGGAGGACATAAATGGAAGTGATCCGAGGAGGGACAGGTCTCTCTCTGTGAGGTGCTGCAAACAAGAGAACATGATAATCGTCACACTGCAGCCATGGTAATTTAGCTATTTTAGTTTTAAAAACAATGCAAAGTTTTACCTCTGACTGCCAGCCAGCTCTCTGCTGATTCTCCAGCTCCAGAGATTCTGCACTTGTAGAGTCCTTCATCAGACTTGGAAACACTCTGGATGGTCATCTCTCCTGTAGAGCTGCTCCTGATGATAAGGCCATCTTTATAGAAATCAGCTGGGAGGTCAGAGGGAGCTTCCTTCGTTCGACAGCGCAGAGTCACAGCTTCTCTCTCAGTCACAGGAAGAGCAGGACTCTCCATGATCATATCAGCACCTAACCAACAGCATACAGACATTTCATGTTAGATACTAGCACATATTTAGTGGTTAATTTTTTATATCTGCTTACTTATTTTGAATAGCTTAGTATTTTATGCACTAAAAAGGTATGTAAAAAGGCTTTAGGCCACCGAACACATTATTGTAGGCCCAGTTTAATATGCAACTTCATTTCATACAATATATGTAGTACAGGGTCCCTTCTCCAACGCTCTTTCAGTTAAGGGGTCCTTGGCTTAAAAGACGTTGAATACCCCTGGTTTAGAGCTTCCACGATTAGTTGATCAATGGATTTTTGCAGCCCTAGTTCAACTGCATCTAAAGACAAAGTTGTTCATACCAGATTCTTGCCTGCCTGCTTATACGCTTTGGGTTTAGGTTGCCTGCTCTGACTGCATACCTTTTGTCGAATACTATTATGATCCTGGTAAACTTTAGTTTTACCTTACCTGTTCTGTCTGTGCGTTGTGTGTTTGAGTCCTCACTTTGTGTCACTGAGCCATTATACTTCTCTTCTAGAATTTAAAATAAAGTTCTGTGAGTTCAGTGTTTGGCTGCGTTAGATAAATTTGTACTGACTCTACCACTTATGTATAAATGCTGTTAAGATGAGCAGCTAGCTAACACCATCAGTGTTATCAGCCTGGGCTGCAGTAAAAATATACTCTCACTTCTGACAGTCAGCCCCCTCTCTGGTGATTCTCCAGCTCCAGAGATTCTGCACTTGTAGAGTCCTTCATCAGACTTGGAAACACTCTGGATGGTCATCTCTCCTGTAGAGCTGCTCCTGATGATAAGGCCATCTTTATAGAAATCAGCTGGGAGGTCATAGGGAGCTTCCTTCGATTCAGGCAGCAGAGTCACAGCTTCTCTCTCAGTCACAGGAAGAGCAGGACTCTACACGATCACATCAGCACCTAACCAACAGCATACAAACATTTCATGTTAGATACTAGCACATATTTAGTGGTTTAATTTTTATATCTGCTTACTTATTTTAATAGCTTAGCATTCTATGCACTTAAAAGGTATGTAAAAGGTTTTAGCACACGAACACCGTTATTGTAGGTCCAGTTTAATATGCAACTTCATTTCATACAATATATGTAGTACAGGGGTCCCTTTTCTAACTTCTCTTTCAGTTAAGGGGTCTTTGGCTTAAACAAGACAGAGCTTCCACGATTAGTTGATCAATGGATTTTTGCAGCCCTAGTTCAACTGCGTCTAAAGACAAAGTTGTTCATAACCGATTTTGCCTGCCTGCTTATACACTTTGGGGATTAGGTTTCCTGCTCTGACTGGACCTTTTGGTAGAATACTATTATGATCCAACAACCTGGTAAACTTTAGTTTTACCTTACCGATTCTGTCTGTGCGCGTTGTGTGTTTGAGTCCTCACTTTCTTTCACTGAGCCATTATACTTCTCTTCTAGAATTTAAAATAAAGTTGCGTCGAGTTCAGTGTTTGGCTGCGCGTTAGATGAATTTGTACTGACTCAACCACTTGTCTAGAAATGCTGTTAAGATGAGCAGCTAGCTAACACCATCAGTGTTACATCAGCCGGGGCTGCAGTAAAAATATACTCTCACCTCTGACAGTCAGCCTCCTCTCTGGTGATTCTCCAGCCAGAGATTCTGCACTGTAGAGTCCTTCATCAGACTTGGAAACACTCTGGATGGTCATCTCTCCTGTAAGAGCTGCTCCTGATGATAAGGCCATCTTTATAGAAATCAGCTGGGAGGTAAGAGGGAGCTTCGCCGTTCGACAGCGCCAGAGTCACAGCTTCTCTCTCAGTCACAGGAAGAGCAGGACTCTCCATGATCACATCAGCACCTAACCAACAGCATACAAACATTTTATAATACATTTTCATCAGGAAGATTATATCTACAGGCACATGGAACTGTTAATACATCAGCCTTTTATTATTACAGCAGGTAGAAATTAGGGTTTATTAAGCTGCAAGCAACGACGGCCCTCTAGCTAGAGACTGAACAGTTGTTTGTTTGATATATGGACCCTTTGACCCGTGTGCGCCTTCACTGACTGTAGAGTGAGAAAACGAAAGGTAAGACCTCTTTTAAATTGAAACTCTTTCTGTTATGAATTGATTTTTTAGTTTTAGAGGAAATTAAAAGTTTTTTTAAGTATATGACAAGTTTGTTATCAGATATGATCCCCATTTATAACGCTAGAACTCTAAAGCTCCGGGCAGGCAGCAGACTCATGTACTCAAAATTGTACAGAAAACGACTTTTAAACAATAGCTTCTTATTTTCAAAGGAAATTAAATAAATAACTGATGTATAGGGAAATACAGAATGGACCTAATCTCTGACTGTTTGAAATATATCTTCATTTGATATTAAATGTTTATTTTGCCAGAAAATAAAAAAAAATTCCACATGATATTTTAGTGAATTTAATTTGTGTGGTTACATTTCAATTCCCAGCTCTGGCATGATGCCTCACCAGATTGGACAGACTGCCTGGATAAATTCCTCCAAAGCCATTGTTCGCTACCATGTTGATTCACCATTACGCCTGTTGCCCTTCTTCTCCTGGCACACCCAAATGAAGCGGTAACGTATACACATAAACACATGATTATGAAAGGTCCATTATTTTGGAATTGAGATGCAATACTCTGCACTACCCATACATTACTAAAATATGGTCTACCATTGGAAAACCATTAGAAAGTTGTCCTTCTCAATTAAATGTAGTCCAATATAAAACTGCCAGTAACTACTAACCTCAGTAAAAAAAACTGAAGATTAGATTGATTTATCAATTGTGATTTAAATTATTTTTGAACATGTAAAAGATTATATAATATTTTTTTAATATAATATAATATTACACAAAATAGATTCAAGGTGGACACTTAATTATTAAATTGTTGTTCCAAAATATACGCTTTAATCAGAGGCCATTTGGATGTTAATGGATACCAACACTGCCCTTCTTTTTAAACAAATTGATACTTTCATTTACAAGTTGTAAATCAAACCTTATTGTTGTTTCTCGTCATTAAATATTGGTTGTAATGCTTCAATACTCAAATCCACCAGATTACTGACTGTTTCAAATTATTACCTTCACACGTTAAAAGACTGCTATTGAGTGATCTGTGAATTTGTACTGTGCCCGGAGGCATAGAATTAACTTAAACTGTTGGCAATTTTATTAGCTATCGCAGGTCTCGGTGGCGTTATGTTTATTACAAACTAGTTTTTGTTTTTAGTTTTTATACTTTTATGGATACAACCAGTGCCTCGAAATGGGTTAGTACTCACCCAGTAGTAACAGCACTTCCTTAAATAGTCCAAAGTACAGTACCCTCACTTTACTTAATTACTTACTAATTATTATTAATAAGTATTTATTGTGGCTGATATTTATTCCGAAAAATAGGCTTTATATATCATGGTTTATTGGGAAGGGACGGCACTGGATACAACATTGCCTTAGTCTAAGGGGCCCGATACTTTAGCCCACCAGATCACTCACGTCTTCCTAGGATTTACATTAATATATGCTGTTGTAGCCCAGTACTGTGCACCATGCTCTGGGTGTAACTGGTGCTACAATGTTTCAATTTCCAGTGGTACAGCCAGGGGACATTTCTCAGAAGCCAGCGTCCGCTACACAGTCCCTGTGCAGATAAAACGCAGTGGTCAAAGTGAAAGTGAAATGTTCTTTGTTTGTTTGACTGATATGGTTTTATTTGACTTTTTTAGCAGGCGGCTAGATGTAACGCGGTTATGTAAGATCTGGATAATGTACAGAGTTACAGTAAGAGTGGGATCAATCCCTTGTGCCTGTACCGTGTCGCCAGTCTGTTTTTTAACCATGGCTTGAGGGATTGCAATCTCAAGCGTGTTGGCAGTTGGACTTACTTCGATATGCCTGACACAACCCTGAGGTATAGGCCGTCAATAAGGGGATCTCCAGAGTTCTAAAATCCAATGCACTGTAATTTGATTGGGGGATCCCGCTTAACCATCCCTATCCAGTTGTTCTTTTATCTCCCTTTATAACAGGCCGCTTGTTACTCCCTTTGCAAAACGCTCTTTTCAACACACCTTTCAACCCTTTGGGTACTATTTAAGGGGACCAGTGGTTTAACCACGTTTAATATTTATTAAACGTGGTTTATCATTATTAATATTACTAAGTAATATTACTTTGTTTTAATATTATTAATATTACTAGTCTTTTTGATGTCTAAAACTTAACTGTCGTCATTCTATGATGGTGTAACAGCTGGTATGCTGTCACGTTGACCGTTAATTTAATAAGATATATAAGTTTTCTACACGATATCATCTTGAACCCAGTTACTGAGAATGTGTTGACTTCTTAACATCATCAACATGTTAACATTGTTACCACAGTAGGAATTGTAAAAAACAAAACATTTAATGTTTTCTTCTCAGGTCAGTCTCAGGCAACTGGTCAAACCTTCAGTCATTAGTGCGATAGGCCGGCAATGTACATCACTTTGCCATGCCATGTGAACCTGCCATGGATGCCGGTAACCAGATGCTGGAGGGTGAGACCTGACCTGAAACCCAGATTTGTCACATGTGGAGGCCGGTGACGACCGGTGCTTGATCAGAATCCTTCCTACAAGGGAAGAACATCGGTGTCCATCGTTTCGTGTTAGATACTAAGCACATATTTTGTGATTTATTTAATTTTTATATCTGCTTACCCTGTTCAGGGTTGCCTATGCCATCATGCATAGATTGCACCAGTCTACCACATGGCTGCCAATAGCCCACTGGAAACATTGAACAATGTAGCAGTTTGTTCATGTGTGCAGTTAACTCAATGGATATGTCTGAAAGGCTGAGAGTTATATAAATTTCTTTTTTACACTTACCCATGACAGCCAGCCGACTCTCTGGTGATTCTCCAGCTCGGGATGTTGCACTTGGTAGTGGCGTCATGAGACTTGAAAACAACTTTCAATATGGTCAGGTTTCCTGCGTGGACTGCCTCCCGGCGAGGCGGCCATCTTTATAGAAATTGGTGCTGAGACTGGAGAAGGAAGTCAACTTGGTTCTACAGCTCAGAGTCACAGCGTCTCCCTCCATCACAGGAAGAGCGGGACTCTCCAGAATCACAGAACCAGCTGAAGAGCATTATAGAATGTTTAGAAGCAGAATAAATGCTAAACTTTACTGATGATATCTACACACAATCAACCTACCGGTGACAGTGATGTTGACAGTGTTGCTTCTCTTTCCTCCTCCCAGCTTCACACCAGTATTCTCCACCGTCTGATTGAAAGACAAAGTCAATGGTGCAGGTCACTGTTGACGTTACTGTGTCATTTGAACATTTTGGAATGAATTCCTTGATGGTTCTCACTTTCTGCACCCAGCTGAGACATTAAAACCCCTCACAGGTAAAATGGACAGACTCATATTCAAAGAGCTGCAGTCTGGTTGAAGACGAAAAAAGCTGCATCTGAAACTGAAAAATGGAGAACACAATTAAGGAAGAACTTGGTTTCCAGACAGATTACAAGGTGCATTCTATAATAAGAGGGAAATCAAAAAACAATTGAAGAATCTACAGCTAAAGAAGACCTTGTCTATGCCATAGAGTGTATTATAAGAACTGGATACAGCATTAAAGGTGGAGCCCCGTTATTTCTATCAGAGTTGCTCAGTAGCCCATGAAGCATTCATCCGCGCAAAAGTTACCCAGATGATCGGGTGGGGTTAGCTTAGGTTAGGGTTAGAACAGTTAACTACTACTTACCAGATGTCTGAGGATAACCATGCTGAATATGGGCAAGCCAGCAACATCAATGCATTAATCACTAGACAACACAAAGAGGGACAGATATGTGAAAAAAATGCTTTTCTCTCTTTTACTGTAGGTAGAATTATATTTTAATCACTATACTAGTCATATAAAATCGTTATCTTGTTAAAATGTTTTTGCAGCCGCACAACACTTTAAATGCTAAATATAACGAATGGAATGTTCAGATATTTTAGAATGGATTTAATCAAATGCCTTAAATTATTCACATTGGCATATAGCTTCCATAAAAGACATCTGGCCAAAATATAGAAATATAGCAAGCTGCTGTTGAAATACAGATGTTATTGATGCAATCAATATCTTCATGGTTTGATTACTAGGGTGGAGCTGATTTTGGTATTCAGCAGAGTACAAACAAGGGTTTAATAAATAATACCTATTTATTTTGTAAAAAAGAAAAGAAAATATAACTCGATAACTGTGCCTGCTTGTGTGCCAGGAAATCTTAGGAACCTGCAAAACATATTACATTGCACCAGTATTTAGTTTTGATTGAGATTTTTACCTTAACTTGCTGAGGTAGTTGATTATGTTACGTGTCTTTACTTGCAATATATGAAGAGGAGTTTGTGTGAGTTGTCCTACACTTTGTGCTCGCACTGCTCAGTCAGCCTGTGTCACACGGTTGCACATTGAAAAAATAGAACGCTATTTATAGCTATACTAGCAATGTTGCTGTGCCACATTTACACATAAACCAATATAATTCATTATGGTTCATTAATATTGTATTATTTTGTAATATTTTATTGAAGGATACTTATACTAACAAATCATATTCTAAAAATAATAATTGTAATAAAAACAAAAGGATTATTACACCTATATCCACACTTATTTGACTACAAATACAGACAATGTTGGTGCCTCAACAAATACCGATCAAATACAAACACTAGGCTCTGTGTTCAAACCCAATTCCAAAAGAGGAACGTCTATAATTCTACATGTATAGATGGATTCAGACATCACACAAAAATAGAGATATGTTGAACTTTTTTCAACATTTATCTCTAACATGTTTGTGTTGCTATCCTTTCATTTCTATTTTGTGTACTGTTACTTGTAGAGCAACAAGAAATGGGGAAAAACAGACAAATGTAGTACACACAGTGGGATGCAGAAAGCTGTAACCTCCATGGTGTCTTGCTGCTGACTGTCTGAGCAAACAGGCTGATAAAAGCTAAATACAGCATAATGCAGTTGAGAACTTCCTCTTCCTGTGCACATACGATTTCTGGTGTTAAGCAGACTTCGGCTCTTTTGTTTTAAAAAACACTTTGCTGAGGCAGATGTCCCTCTAGAATAATACATGATATTAGATTTGCAACAAAGGGGCATAACTACTCACCTGTAGGCGTTATACTTCAGTTCCCTTTGAGTTCAGTAGCACCCCTGCAGCTAAATCAAATGGAGACATTTAACCAGCCAAGCAGTGGAAAGTAGGGTATTTCAAATCCTAATCGTAGGCTTCTAGGTGCATCAAACAAAAATTTTTCCCAACAAAATAACATTTTGCCCTGAGAATAATTTTACAGATGATATATTCACTTAAAAGTAAACTCATTCTCATCAACAGGTTCGTATGAAATCATACAAAAAGTTAGGGCACAACAATTCGTATGATAACCTACAAAATTACGCGTGTCATGTGAAGACCGTTCACATACAGTTAAGTTTAGCGGCATTTACATTTAAATTAAGCCGACAAAAGGTGGCTGTGAGCCTGGTACAGAGTACTGTCAGTAGATTTATTTTACAAAGAGTGATTTACAGCACATATTCTTTCAATCCAATTCATTCAGTAGGTTTCAAGCTATCTCAGTCTGGACCAAAGTGGTAGGCCAGCAGCATCTGCCATCCTTAGAGCCTTGCTGCAAAAAGCAGTTCTGATTGGATGATTAATACCAAAGTATAGAGGGAAGAGAGATAAGGACTTAGAGAGCAACTTTGCATATAAGTAGGTCAAGTTTCTTCCTGTTTGAACTTTTGCTGAACTCCATTTATCTGAGCTAGATGGGTGAACTTAAATAAGAAGTTCTTTGCTGCCCCCTGCAGACATTTTATCTCTCTCTCAGGTTGCCAAAACTACACAGAAACTGCCGCCATTGTTCCTGTTTCATTGACTTCAGATGTGTTTTCTGCTGTAGTATTTTATACAGTAATTATGGTGATAAGTTACCTGGCAACTGGATCAAAGTAAGTCAGCCTCTTATTTATATATGTAACATATTAACTAAGAGTCATTGAATGCAAGTGTGAAATCAGCTAAAGGCTATTACGCACAGAGCCAGTATGCTTATAAAACTTACTGGTTTGACAGGTGAATTTAGCAGATTGAAATGTTCTTGGTAGTGGGAAGTCATTTGTAATTATGCAGTAATTATTTCAAGAGAATATTCAACTGCTTCCGCACGAAGAAACAGCATTGTTTTAGAGGCATTTTCATCCGGAAGATTATATCTGAGCACATGGAACTGTTAATATCGCTCAACCTTTTTATTACAACAGGTAGAGTAGGATTTATTAGGCTGAGCAGAGGGCAGCACTCTAGCTGAGACTGAACAGTTGTTTGTTTGATATATGGACTTTGACCGTGTGCAGCTCACTGACTGAGAAAGTACGCAAAGGTAAGACCTTCTTTTAAATTAAACTCTTTCTGTTATGAATTGATTTTTAGTTTAGAGGAAATTGCAAGTTTTTTTATATGAAAGCAAGTTTGTTGGTCAGATATGGTCCCCATTTATAACGCTAACTCTTTTTCTAAAGCTCCCGCGAGGCAGACTCATGCACTCAAAATTGTACAGAAAACTCTTTTAAACAATAGCTTCTTATTTTCAAAGGAATTAAATAAATAATTGATGTATAGGAACAAAGGACCTAATTCTGACTGTTTGAAAATATCTTAATTTGATTTTTTTTCAAAAAATTTCCTTCTTTCCCTCCCTTCCGTGGTAAATAAATTTTTTTGCCCTTTGTTTCCTTTCTTTTCTCTCTGCTCCTCCTTTCTCGGCACACTCAAATGAAGGTAACGTATACATAAACATGATTATGAAAGGTCATTATTTTGGGAATTGAGATGCAATACTCTGCACTACCCATACGCATTTCAAATATGGTCGACAAACCATTAGAATTGTCCTCAATTAAATGTAGTCCAATATAAAACTGCCAGTAAATACACAATTCCTCAGTAAAAAAAACTGAAGATTAGATTGATTTATCAATTGATTTAAATTATTTTGAACATGTAAAAAGATTATATAATATATATAATATAATAATATTACACAAAATAGATTCCGAAGTGGACACTTAATTATTAAATTGTTGTTCCAAAAATACTTAATCAGAGGCCATTTGGATGTTAATGGATACCAACACTGCCTTTTCCTTTTAAACAAATTGATACTTTCATTGTTGTAAATCAAATCCTTATTGTTGTTTCTGTCATTAAATATTGAATGCTTCAATACTTCAAACCCACCAGATTACTGGCTGTTTTCAAATTATTATTCACACGTTAAAGACTGCTGTTGGAGTGATCTGTATTGTACTGTAAGCCAGAGGCATAGAATTAACTTAAACTGTTGGCAATATTAGTTGCTATCAGGTCTGTGGCATTGTGTTTACAAACTAGTTTTGTTTTAGTTTTTAATGACTTTATGGATACAACCAGTGCCTGAAATGGGTTAGTACTCACCAGTAGTAACAGCACTTCTAATAGTCCAAAGTACAGTACCCTTACTTACTTAATTACTTACTAATTGTTATTAATAGTATTATTAATAGGCTGATATTTATTCAAAATATGCTATATATCATGGTTTATTGGGAAGACGGCACTGGATACAACATTGCCTTTCTAAGGCGATACTTTGTGCCCACCAGATCACCGCGTCTTCCTAGGATTTACATTACATATATGCTGTTGTGCTCAGTACTGTGCACCATGCTCTGGGTGTAACTGGTGCACAATGTTTCAATTTCAGTGGCACAGCCAGACATTTCTCAGAAGCCAAAGTGTCAGCCACACAGTCCTTGTGCAGATAAACGCAGTGGTCAAAGTGAAAGTGAAAATGTTTCTTGTTTGTTTGACTGATATGGTTTATTTGACTTTAGCAGGTCAGTTAGATAACGCGGTTATAATGGATAATGTCTGGGGTTATAGTAAGAGTTGATCATTAACTTGTGCCTGTGTGTCGCTGTGTCTGTTTTTAACCATGGCTTGAGGGATTGCAATCTCAAGCGTGTTGGCCGGTTGGACTTACTCGCCATGCCTGACACAACCTGAAGTATAGGCCGTCAATAAGGGATCTCCAGAGTTCTAAAATCCTAATGCACTGTAATTTGATTTGGGGGATCCGCTTAACCATCCTATCCAGTTGCTCTTTTTTATCTCCTTTTATAACACTTTTATTCCTGTAAAACGCTTTTTTCAACACTAACCCTTTGGGTACTATTTAAGGGGACCAGTGGATTTAACCTCAAACCACGTTTAATATTTATTAAACGTGGTTTAATATTATTAATATTACTAAGTAATATTACTTGTTTAATATTATTAATATTACTAGTCTTTTGATGTCTAAACTTAACTGTCGTCACTCTATGATGGTGTAACACCTGCTATGCTGTCATGCGTGACCGTTAATTTAATAAGATATATAAGTTTTCACACAATATCATCTGAACCCAGTTAATGAGAATGTGTTGACCTTCTTAACATCATCAACATGTTAACATTGTTACCACAGTAGGAATTGTAAAAAACAAAACATTTAATGTTTCTTTCTCAGGTCAGTCTCAGGCGACTGGTCAAACTCAGTCAATAGTGGCATTGGTCGCAATGACATACTCACTTTGCCATGCCATGTGAAACCTGCCATGGATGCCGGTAACCAGATGCTGGAGGGGCGGAGACCTGACCTGAAACCCAGATTTGTCCATGTGAGGCGCTGACGCTAACCGGCTGCTTGATCAGAATCCTTCCTACAAGGGAAGAACATCGGTGTCCATCGATGGACTGAAACAGGGAGACGCTTCACTGACACCTCTCCAGAGTGGAACTCTCTGATCAAGGAACATACAGATGCTTCATTCCAGGGTTGAATACAGAATCCAGCATTCAGCTTGTTGTTGGTAAGTGAACATAATTCTTGATGGGAGTTTCCTTAATTTAGAATTATGCATTCAGTTAATCATCTAGGTAAGGTTTTTTAATTCTTTATTTTGAAGTTGTAGGGTATAGTACTTACAATTTAAAGAAACCGAACAGAAAGGTCAGGCCACTGAGGATAATTAATTACAAAGAAGAAGACAAAAGAAAAATATGAGTTATTTATTTATGATCACTTTTACTTTTAAACAGCTGATGTCTAGTATAATTAAATACCATGCTGTTTTGTGTTTTATCCCCCCAGATGATTCTGATTCTGGTTCGACTGCTTATATCATCATCGGTTTGGTAGTTGGCGTTCTGGTGATGATCTCGCCGTTGCCCCTTGCTGTGTGGAAATGGAGACAAAACAAAATCAGTAAGTCAGGGAACTGCTGTTACAACCCCTGAGATAGTTATAGTGGTATAAAGGAAAGGTTTTACTACTGACTGTAAAAATAATGGAAGAAGCGTTCAGCTCTGAAAGTGAAGCCAATGCGAAAGCTGCATTCTATCTAATTCAAAGTCAGTTTCTTTGGAAGTGTATGAGAAAATGACCCACTTTCCACTTGATTCATTACCTCAGTAAACATGTTCGTTTGGTAAATTATGGTCAATTTCTTTTAAAATAGACGATAAAGCAGGGGATGCTTTAGGACCTGTCAATCAGGAGAGAGGCTTAGCAATGCTAACCATGCTAACACTGTGGACATTAAAATTGCCGTAAACTGGCCAAATTGCCAAACTGCAGTCCACAAACCAATGAGTGATATCACAGATGCTACGTGCAATTTTTTTATAGTCCGTGAGTTTTTACACCTTTGTTCATTTTTACAGAACATTTGATATTTTTTTGTCTTGGTAAAATGTAAATATATGTATTTATTTACATATTTAATATCCTCCTACAGCAGTGTTTGTTTTCAGCCATTCTAAAGCAAATTATGTTGCAGCTTCTCATACCCTTGCTGTGCTTTGGCAGCAAATGTCTTTTCATATTAACATCTTTACACTATCACACACAAATGTATATTTCTGTGTAACTATGGTTTACTGTTTCTGCACACAGAGTCCAAGAAGCAGCAGGAGGATGAAGAAACACAGAGAGGAGGAGAGAAGAACTCTACAAGTAATGATTCAGAACAGCAGTGTCTGATAGAAAGAGAAACAGAAAGTGAACAATCAAAAAAAGAAAGACAGACAATTAATAATCAGAACACGATGGAAGACAAAAATAACCTTGTAACGTTCAGGTGAAGGAAACAAATGTTCATATCAAACAGAGCAGGAAACTCACCAGGAGAAGACAGAAGGAGAAACTAGCAATATTCTAAGCCAGGGACAGAAACTATGTGAAATTGCAGAGGAAGAGAGCAAATCAATAACTGTAGAAACAGCAACTCCAGGTACAGCAGAGGTAGAAACACAGAAAGAGAAAGCAGAAAGGACAAAGTCTGTAAATAGAAACAGCAACTCAGAGTCTGATGGATGGACATGGACAACAACAGCAGGTCAGGGAGCAGCAGAAGCAAATAATGATACTGAAAAGGAAGAAAAGAAGAGGACATCAAATCTCCTAAAGACAAAGCATCAAGTCAGGGTCTTAACGGCAAAAAGACAACACAATGATCCAACAGCAGGAGGAGGTTCGACGAATGACTCGGACCAGACAGGGAGGACCGACAGGGAGAAGTGACGACCCTCCAGTTCCAGGAGAGAAAACAACCTCAGGTCAGAGCAGCAGGAGAACCAAGTAATGATACTAACACGGTTGAAAATAAAGACCAAACTCAAACTACAGAAAATGAAGCAGCAGCTCAGAGTCCAACTGATGACAAAACACAACCCAGTGATCCAACAGCAGGAGGAGGGATGCAGAATGATTCTGAATTGATAACGGGACAAAAAGACACTCCATGCACAGCAGAGAGCGGACACAAAGTAGAGAATGGAGACAGGAGAGATGTGGGGAGAACCCAACCCTTCTTCCTCCTGTTAAACCAGATCGGCTCTCTAAATTAGAACAACAGAAGGATTTGAACACACTGGTCGGACAAGAAGCAAGTACTGATACTTAAAACGGCCGAAATTAAAATAGAAACCCAAACTAACGATGACAAAGCAGCAGCTAAGGGTCCAACTGATGACACGCGCCAACCCGGTGATCCACCAGCAGGAGGAGAGACAAATGAAACTGAAGGAAAAGACACCCCATGCCCAGCAGAGAGAAGACAAATAGTAAAGAATGGAGACAGGAAAGACGGAGAGGGGAACGCAACCCCTTTTCCTCCTGTTAAACCAGATCGGCTCTCTAAAGCAGAACAACAGAAGGGATTTGAACAAAAAAAAATGAAGTCAACAAAACAGAATCTACAAATAACGAAGAAACAGGTCCAAATGAGGGGAGAAACACAACAAAATGATGGACCAGCAGTAGGAGGGACAATGAATGACTTGGACCAGACAGGAGGAACGACAGGGAAGAATAAAAACCAAACTCAAACTACAGAAAACGAAGCAGCAGCTCAGGGCCCAACTGATGACAAAACACAACACGGTGATCCAACAACAGGAGGAGAGATGCAGAATGATTCTGAATTGATAACTGTGTCCGCTCCATGCCCAGCAGAGAGAAGACAAGTAGTAAAGAATGTAGGTGGGAAAGATGGAGAGGGGAACCCAACACTTCTGTCTTCAGTTAAACCAGATCTGCTCCATAACACAGAAGAACAGAGAAAATTGGATCAGCCCCAAGCAGAAGTAGAGAGTGATGTGGTGAAAAAAGAAAAAGAGACAGATAAAACAGGACTTCTCCATCAGACAGAGGGAGAAACACGTGAAAAGCCGTCTGTTAAAGATCAGCCAGAGAAGCTGGAGAAGGGAGAGGGAGATGGAGAGGAAGGCACATCATCTGCCAATAGCAAAAGAGAACATCTTCCAGACGTTAATATGGCTCAGGAAGAGACACAAAACGGTGTGAATAAAGGGAAAGAGAAGAAGAAACAGGAAGCAAAGCAAGGAGTGATCAAGATAGCAAAAAAGATTCATAGAAAAACGACGAAATCAAAATACCACAGGAGTAGAAGGAGAAAATGATCTGAATAAAGAGATGGTTCTAATTCTTTCTTCTCCAAGAAGATCCTCAGTATGTGATGAAGGGACAAACAGACCAAGATTGAAGACAGACCGTAGAGTAAGAATCATTTTTAAAAAAGCAATTCAAAGCTGCAGAAAAGGAGACAGCACTGACAAATCTGGAGAAAGAGATGAAAAAACCTAGAGAAGAGAAACAAAATTTTCAAATGAAATGTAAAGAAAAGAGATAGAGAAGATCAATTTAAACTGCAGCTGGGGGAGGTATGTGAGATAACATGACAGGAAGCTTCAGTTAGGGAAGACATGGGTAGAAAAGATAGACCCTGAGACAGAGAAAGAAGCAGAGAAAGAGAAATAAATGACTTTTCTGGATTCTTATATCTAAAAAATGAGAAAACAGACCTTTAGGACACAAGAAGAAGCAGCAGGGAGGAAGCCAAGAGCTGCAAAAAGAGAGAAGCTAAAAGATGGAAATCTAAAAATAAAGAGAAGTCTTTTACTTTGAGTTGACTTGAATCAGTTTCAACAATAGTTCCATCTTGCATTTCACATGACAATGATCTTTCTCTGTTTTATACATTCACATTCTAGGGTGTATAAAAGTATAGAATTTTGCTTTTTGTGCATTTTTGATTGATAAGAATTCACAAATCTTTGTTGAAGGTTTTCTGAACTGTGTCAGAGGTCTTTTTATTTCCTTTTTATTAAAACTATATGATGTGTTTTTATTTGCTTTTTCTACAGTGTATGTATGTGAATGGATCCACTTGCTATTAAAAGGACTCCCTTTAAAACATAAAAAATGTCTGCTTGGCTTGAGTTGTACTCAAAATGCTCCCGTATTCCTTGAAAACAATTATTGAAGACTGGATTTCAGCTGAGGTGTGTAGGTGCATTAGGTTTTCTTTTACTTTTGGATGTTATAAAGTGTTATTGTCTGATTTCACTGTAAATAAAGATCCTGTTGCTGAGGTAAAAAATGCTCTGACTGCACTCTTCCATTATCAGTTTTTGTAGGGTAACGCCTTTTCTCGATTAACCCTTCAGTGAATCTTCATCATGTGCTGCATGTCCTTTATGAAACAAACACAAAGATCACAGTATGTCCAGCTTATATTCTGCAGTACTATAAATGTTTACACCAATAATTCCATCAAAGTTCAATGATAACCGCATAAATAATGCCCAACGCAGCAGGGCTGAGCCAGACGTTGTAAACATTTGGGCTAAGCCCATACCTAGGGGGCCGCGGTAATGTCTCATTTACACCAGTAATATGCACTATTTTTCATGCCATTTGATAATAGAATATCTAAAAATCATTTGAGAAAAATAGAATGCAAAGATCCTAATTCCAAGTCATAATTTCTGAAGTTTTGCAGGCCACTGAGCAGCTCCACTGGAGCAGTTGGGGTTGAGGGCTTGCTCAAGGGCATCTCAGTGGTGGTAATGAGGGGGGGGCAAACGCTGCACTTTCACTTTCCCCACCCAGATTTTATACTGCCGATCAGATGATTGAACCTGCAACCTCCCAGTCCCAAGCTTGCTTCCTAACCTCTAGGCCACCACTCCCCTCATTTCAATATTTTCATTGTAGATTAATCTGTTGATTATATTCTTGATAAATCAATTAGTTAAAAATAGTGAAAAATGTGGATCAGTGTTTCCCAAAGCCCGAGATGACATCCTCAGATGTCTTGTTTTGTCCACAACTCAAAGATATTCAGTTTACTGTCACAGAGTGAAGAAACTAGAAAATATTCATTTTTAACAAGCTGCAATCAGAGAAGTTTGCAGCCTAATTAGCACCAGAAGTACTTGACACAGGAAGAGGAAGTTCTCACCTACATCACACAGTCAATTTGCTTCTCAGACAGTCAGCAGTAAGACACCATGGAGGTTACAACTTTCTGCATCACACTGTGTGAGTACTACATTTGTCTGTTTTCCCCATATCTTGTTGCTCTACAAGTAACAGTACACAACATAGAAATAAAAAGGATAGCAACATAAACATTTTAGAGATAAATGTTGAAAATTTTAACATATTTCTATTTTTATGTGATCCATCTATACTGTGGAATTAAAGAAGTTCCTCTTTAGGAATTGGGTTGGAGCACAGAGCCTAGTGTTTGTATTTGATCTGTATTTGTTAAGGCACAAACATTATCTGTATTTGTATTCAAATCAGTGTAGAAATAGGTGTAACAATCATGGTTATGTTTTTATTACAATTATTATTTTAGAATATGTTTTGTTAGTATAGTAAGTATTCGTCTATAAAAATAATAGAATATTAATGACCTATAATGAATTATATTGGTTTATGTGTAAATGTGGTCACAGCAACGTCGCTAGTATAGCTATGAATAGCTCTATTTCTTCAATGTGATATCTGCAAACCGTGGTGGACACAGGCTGACTGAGCAGTGAGCACAAAGTGTAGGTGAACTAACTACAGAGTTTATGTAGGCTAATCTCCTCTTCTCGCTCAAACACACTGCTCTTCACATATTGCAAGTAAAGACACGTAACATAATAAACTACCTCAGCAAGTTAAGGGTTCTTCAATAAAAAATAATAGAATATCAATGAACTATAATAACTTTCCACTAGTTATATTTAGCATTTAAAGGTTGTGCAGCTGCAAACAATTTTTAACGAGATAAGCGATTTTATATGACTTAGTGATTGAATATTAATTCTTCTAAATCTTTTCCATCTCTCCTCTCTTTGTGTGTCTAGTGATGAACGCATTGATGTTGCTGGTTGCCCATATTCAGCATGGTTATCCTCAGACACCTGGTAAGTATCAGTTAACTGTTCCCAATCCTAAAACCCTAAACCCTAACCCCACCGATCATCTGGGTAATTTTTGGCTCCATGATGGCTTCATGCTTACTGAACAATTCTGATAGAAATAAACGGGCTCCCGCCTTTAATGCTGTACCAGTTCTTATAATACATCTATAGCATAGACAAGGTCTTCTTTAGCCATAGATTCTTCCAATTGTTTTTGATTCCCCTCTTATTATAGAATGCACCTTGTATCTGTCTGGGAAACAAATTCTTCCTTAATTGTGTTCTCCATTTTTCAGTTTCAGATGCAGCTTTTCGTATCGTTCCAACCAGACTGCAGCTCTTTGAATAACGAGTCTGTCCATTTTACCTGTGAGGGTTTAATGTGTCAGCTGGATGCAGAGTGAGAACCATCAAGGAATTCATTCCAAAATGTTCAAATGACACAGTAACGTCAACAGTGACCTGCACCATTGACTTTGTCTCTTCAATCAGACAGTGGAGAATACTGGTGTGAAGCTGGAGGAGGAAAGAGAAGCAACACTGTCAACATCACTGTCACCGGTAGGTTCATTGTGTGTAGATATCATCAGTAAAGTTTAGCATTTATTCTGCTTCTAAACATTCTGTAATGCTGTTCAGCTGGTCCTGTGATTCTGGAGAGTCCTGCTCTTC